>NW_024498963.1:0-2119 GCF_017590055.1 Onychostruthus taczanowskii
GGAGCAGCAGGATCCCGATTTTTTCACGGAATTTTGGGAATTCCTGACCCCAAATCCCGAATTTTCCTCGGAATTCCGGGGGTTTCCTCGCCTGGGGGAGGGGTTGGAGGAGTTTTTGGGGGAAAAAATGGGAATTTTGGGGGAAAATTGGGAATTTTGGAGGATTTTTGGGAGAAAATTTGGGAATTTTGGGGGGAATTGGGAATTTTTGGGATGAAAATTGGGAATTCTGAGGGAAAATTGGAAATTTTGCGGGATTTTGGGCAAAAATTTGGGAATTCAGGGGGAAATTGGGAAATTGTGGGATGAAAATGGGAATTTGGGGGAAAATTGGGAATTTTGGGGGAAAATTCCCAAATTAAAGAATTTTTGGGATAATTGTTGGGAAAATTAGGAATTTTGGGAGAAAATTTGGGAATTCAGTGGGGAAATTGGGATTTTTTGGGATAAATATTGGAAATTCAGAATTCTGAGGGAGGAAAGTTTGGGAATTTTGGGGGATATTTTGGGAATTATTGGGAAAATTTGGGAATTCTGGGGCATTTTTTGGATAATTGTTGGGAAATTTGGGGAAAATTGGGAAATTTTGGGATAAAATGGGGAATTTTGGGGGAAAATTTGGGAATTTTGAAGGATTTTTGGGATCAAATTTGGGATTTTGGGAGGAAATGGGATTTTGGGGGGAAATTTGGGAATTTTGGGAGAAATTCAGGAATTTTGGGGGTAAAATTGGGAATTTTGGGGGTAAATTTTTAGATTTTAGAGAAAATTTGGGAATTCTGGGGGATTATTGGGCTAAACATTGAAAATTTTAGGGCAAATTCAGGAATTTTGGGGATTTTTGGGATAATTGTTGGAAAATCAGGAATTCTGAGAGAAAACTTGGGAATTTTTGGGATAAATATTAGGAATTCTGCAGGAAAATTTGGAATTTTAGGGAAAAATTAAGAATTTTTTGGTGGGAATTCGAGGAATTTTTCTGTGAGAATTCCAGGATTTTCCCACCAAAATTCCCAGATTTTTTGGACTGAATTCCAGGATTTTTTGGGTGAGAATTCCAGGATTTTTCCACCAAAATTCCTGGATTTTTCTGCCTGAATTCCAGGAATTTTCCACCTAAATTCCCAGATTCTTCTTCCTGAATTTCAGGAATTTTTTAGCAAGAATTCCAGGATTTTTCTGCCTGAATTCCAGGATTTTTCCCACCAAAATTCCCTGATTTTTTGGACTGAATTCCAGGATTTTTTTGGTGAGAATTCCAGGATTTCTGAGCCAAAATTCCAGGATTTTTCCACCTAATTTCCAGGATTTTCCCACCAAAATTCCCTGATTTTTTTGACTGAATTCCAGGATTTTCCCACCATAATTCCCTGATTTCTGAGCAGGAATTCCAGGATTTTCCTGCCTGAATTCCAGGATTTCTGGGCCAAAATTCCAAGATTTTTCCACCTAAATGCCAGGATTTTCCCCCAGAAATTTGGGGATTTTTCTGCCAGAATTCCAGGATTTTTCCACCATAATTCCCTGATTTCTGAGCCAGAATTCCAGGATTTTCCTGCCAGAATTCCAGGATTTTTTGGCAGATATTTCATGAATTTTTCATCAAGAATTTCATAACTTTCAAAAAAAATTCCAGGGATTTTTCCACATGAATTCCAGGATTTTTCTGCCTGAATTCCAGGAATTTTTCATCAAGAATTCCAGGATTTTTCTGCAAGAATTCCAGGATTTTTCTGGTATCAATTCCAGGATTTTTCCATGTGAATTCTGGGATTTTTCTGCCTGAATTTCATCCAATTTTTGGGCGAGAATTCCTGAATTTTTCCACCTAAATTCCAGGATTTTTCTGCCTGAATTCTGGGATTTTTCCAGCCAGAATTCCAGGATTTTCTGGCCGGAATTCCAGGAATTTTTCAGCAAGATTTCCAGGATTTTTCTGCCTGAATTCCAAGAATTTTCCACCTAAATTCTGGGATTTTTCTGTCTGAATTTCATCCAATTTTTGGGCAAGAATTCTGTCATTTTCCCACCAAAATTCCTGAATTTTCCCACCTAAATTCCAGGATTTTTCCGCCTGAATTCCGGGATTTTTCCACCCAAATTCCGGGATTTTTCCAGC
>NW_024498964.1:0-2115 GCF_017590055.1 Onychostruthus taczanowskii
CAAAATGCCCCGAAATGCCCCAAAATGGCCTGAAATGACCAAAAATGACCCAAAATGCCCCAAAATGACCCAAAATGTCCCGAAATGGCGGCAGGACTTCGCGCTGCTGCGGCCACTGTGACCACAGTGACCCCAAATGAATTTCAGTGACCACAAACAGCCCCAAAATGGCCCTAAAATGACCCAAAATGCCCCGAAATGCCCCAAAATGGCCTGAAATGACCAAAAATGACCCAAAATGCCCCAAAATGACCCAAAATGTCCCGAAATGGCGGCAGGACTTCGCGCTGCTGCGGCCACTGTGACCACAGTGACCCCAAATGAATTTCAGTGACCACAAACAGCCCCAAAATGGCCCTAAAATGCCCCAAAATGCCCCGAAATGCCCGAAATGCCCCGAAATGACCCAAAATGACCCAAAATGACTGAAAATGGCCCAAAATGACCAAAAATGTCCCAAAATGGCGGCAGGACTTCGCGCTGCTGCGGCTGGACGCGCTGCCGACCGCTCCGGCCACCGTGACCTCCCATTGCCTGAAATGACCCTAACTGACCCAAAATGGCCCGAAATGGCGGCAGGACTTCGCGCTGCTGCGGCTGGACGCGCTGCCGACCGCTCCGGCCACCGTGACCTCCCATTGCCTGAAATGACCCTAACTGACCCAAAATGGCCCGAAATGGCGGCAGGACTTCGCGCTGCTGCGGCTGGACGCGCTGCCGACCGCTCCGGCCACCGTGACCTCCCATTGCCTGAAATGACCCTAACTGACCCAAAATGGCCCGAAATGGCGGCAGGACTTCGCGCTGCTGCGGCTGGACGCGCTGCCGGCCGCTCCGGCCACCGTGCTGGGCTTCTCCATGTTCAACACCAGCCACCGCTTCTACCCCGAGTTCGTGCGGAGCCTCAACATGTCCTGGCGCGAGAGCTGCGAGCTCGGGCCCTACCCCGGCCCCGCGGTGAGGGGGGACCCCAAAAACCGGGGGGAACCCCAAAAATCTGGGGGGATCTGGAATCCCGGGGGAACCAGAAAATCCGGGGGGAACCCAAAAAAATCCGGGGGGAATGGGAAAAAATCCAGGGGGAATCCGAAAATCTGGGGGGAGCCCAAAATCCCGGGGGGGACCCGAAATCCCGGGGGACCAGAAAATCTGGGGGGAACCCAAAAAAATCTGGGGGGAATGGGAAAATCCAGGGGAGCCCAGAAAAATCTGGGGGGAACCTGAAAATCAGGGGGAACCCAAAAATCAGGGGGAACCCAAAAATCTGGGAGGATCCCCAAATCCCGGGGGGACCCCGAAAAATCTGGGGGCACCTGAAATCCCGGGGAAACCTGAAAATCTGGAGGGAACCTGAAAAAATCCAGGAGGAACCCGAAATTCTGGGGGGAACCTGAAAAAATCCAGGAGGAACCCGAAATTCTGGGGGGAACCTGAAAAAATCCAGGAGGAACCCGAAATTCTGGGGGGAACCTGAAAAAATCCAGGAGGAACCCGAAATTCTGGGGGGAACCTGAAAAAATCCAGGAGGAACCCGAAATTCTGGGGGGAACCTGAAAAAATCCAGGAGGAACCCGAAATTCTGGGGGGAACCTGAAAAAATCCAGGAGGAACCCGAAATTCTGGGGGGAACCTGAAAATCAGGGGGAACCCAAAAATCTGGGAGGATCCCCAAATCCCGGGGGGACCCCAAAATCTGGGGGGAGCCCAAAATCCCGGGGGGGACCCGAAATCCCGGGGGACCAGAAAATCTGGGGGGAACCCAAAAAAATCTGGGGGGAACCCAAAAAAATTGGGGGGACCCCGAAATCCCGGGGGCGAACCCGAAATCCCGGGGGGGAACCCGAAATCCCGGGGAACCAGAAAATCTGGGGGGAGCCCAAAAAATCCGGGGGGAACCCAAAAAAATCTGGGGGGAATGGGAAAATCCAGGGGAGCCCAGAAAAATCTGGGGGGAACCTGAAAATCAGGGGGAACCCAAAAATCTGGGAGGATCCCCAAATCCCGGGGGGACCCCGAAAAATCTGGGGGTACCTGAAATCCCGGGGAAACCTGAAAATCTGGGGGGAACCTGAAAAAATCCAGGAGGAACCCGAAATTCTGGGGGGAACCTGAAAA
>NW_024498965.1:0-570 GCF_017590055.1 Onychostruthus taczanowskii
TTTACCCAGAACTCATGGAAATTTACCAAATCCCAGCCAAATTTACCCAAAATCCAGCCAAATTCACCCCAATTCCCCCAAATCCACAGAAATTTACCCAAAATCCACCCATAACCTGCCCCAATTTACCCCAAATTTCCCCAAATCCGCCCAAATTTATGCAAAAATACCCAAAACTCAAGGAAATTTACCCAAACCCCGCCCAAATTTACCCAAAATTCACCCAAATTCACCCCCAATTCCCCCAAATCCACACAAATTTACCCAAAATCCACCCATAATCTGCCCCAATTTACCCCAAATTTACCCAAATCTGCCCAAATTTATGCAAATATACCCAAAACTCATGAAAATTTACCCAAACCCCGGCCCAAATTTACCCAAAATTCACCCCCAATTCCCACAAATCCACCCAAATTTACCCAAAATCTGCCCAAATTTACCCAAAATTCACCCAAATTCACCCACAATTGCCCCAAATCCCCCGAAATGCACCCAAAATCTGCCCAAATTTACCCAAAATCCACCCATAATCTGCCCCAATTTCCCCCAAATTTACCCAAATCTGCC
>NW_024498965.1:726-2109 GCF_017590055.1 Onychostruthus taczanowskii
CCAAATCCACACAAATTTACCCAAAATCTGCCCAAATTTACCCAAAATCCACCCATAACCTGCCCCAATTTACCCCAAATTTACCCAAATCCGCCCAAATTTAAGCAAATATACCCAAAACTCAAGGAAATTTACCCAGAACTCATGGAAATTTACCCAAACCCCGCCCAAAGTTACCCAAAATTCACCAAAATTCACGCCCAATTGCCCCAAATTTCTCCAAATCCACCCAAATTTACCCAAAATCTGCCCAAATTTACCCAAAATCCACCCATAATCTGCCCCAATTTACCCAAATCCGCCCAAATTTAAGCAAATATACCCAAAACTCAAGGAAATTTACCCAGAACTCATGGAAATTTACCCAAACCCCGCCCAAATTTACCCAAAATTCACCCAAATTTACCCAAAATCTGCCCAAATTTACCCAAAATTCACCCAAATTCACCCACAATTGCCCCAAATCCCCCGAAATGCACCCAAAATCTGCCCAAATTTACCCAAAATTCACCCAAATTCACCCACAATTGCCCCAAATCCCCCGAAATGCACCCAAAATCTGCCCAAATTTACCCAAAATTCACCCAAATTCACCCACAATTGCCCCAAATCCCCCGAAATGCACCCAAAATCTGCCCAAATTTACCCAAAATTCACCCAAATTCACCCACAATTGCCCCAAATCCCCCGAAATGCACCCAAAATCTGCCCAAATTTACCCAAAATTCACCCAAATTCACCCACAATTGCCCCAAATCCCCCGAAATGCACCCAAAATCTGCCCAAATTTACCCAAAATTCACCCAAATTCACCCACAATTGCCCCAAATCCCCCGAAATGCACCCAAAATCTGCCCAAATTTACCCAAAATTCACCCAAATTCACCCACAATTCCCCCAAATTTCCCCAAATCCCGCCCAAATTTACCCAAAATCCACACATAATCTGCCCCAATTTACCCCAAATTTACCCAAATCTGCCCAAATTTATGCAAATATACCCAAAACTCATGGAAATTTACCCAAACCCTGCCCAAAGTTACCCAAAATTCACCCAAATTCACCCCCAATTGCCCCAAATTTCCCCAAATCCACACAAATTTACCCACAATCTGCCCAAATTTACCCAAAATCCACCCATAACCTGCCCCAATTTACCCCAAATTTCCCCAAATCCGCCCAAATTTATGCAAATATACCCGAAACTCAAGGAAATTTACCCAAACCCCACCCAAATTCACCCCCAATTCCCCCAAATCCACACAAATTTACCCAATAATCCACCCATAATCTGCCCCAGTTTACCCCAAATTTACCCAAATCTGCCCAAATTACCCCAATTTATCCCAAATTTAACCAAATCCACCCAAATTTAAGCAAATA
>NW_024498966.1:0-2107 GCF_017590055.1 Onychostruthus taczanowskii
GGGGGAAAATTGGGAAAAATTGAGGGAAATAAATGGGAGGAAGTGGGGGAAAATTGGGGGAAAATTGGGGAAAAAAAATGAATTTTTTCAGGGGAAAATTGGGGGAAAATTAGGAGAAAAATGGGGGGGAAATTGGGAGAAAATGGGGAAAAACGGGGAAAAAATGGGGGAAATTGGGGGAAAATTGGGGAAAAAATTTGAGTTTTTCAGGGGAAAATTGGGGGGAAAATGGGGAAAATTGAGGAAAAATAGGGAAAAATTGGGGGAAATAAATGGGGGGTAGTGGGGGAAAATTGGGAGAAAGTTGGAAAAAACGGGGGAAAAAAGGGAGGAAAATTGGGGGGAAAATTGAGGAAAAATTGGGGAAAAATTTGAATTTTTTCAGGGAAAAATTGGGGAAAAATTGGGGGGAAAATGGGGGAAAATTGGGGGAAAAATTCAATTTTGGTGGAAAATTGGGGGGAAAATTGAATTTTTTCAGGGGAAAATTGGAGAAAATTTGGGAAAAATTGGGGGGAAAATGGGGGAAAATTGGGGGAAAAATTCAATTTTGGTGGAAAATTGGGGGGAAAATTGAATTTTTTCAGGGGAAAATTGGAGAAAATTTGGGAAAAATTGGGGGGAAAATGGGGGGAAAAATTGGGGAGAAATGGGGGAAAATTGGGGAAAAAATGGGGGAAAATCGGCGAACAATTAAAAGAAAATTGGGGGAAAGTTGGGGAAAATTGGAGTTTTTTTGAGAAAAAATTGGAATTTTTTTGGGAAAAAATGGGGGAAAAAATTGGGGAAAAAAACTGAGTTTTTTTTGGGAAAAAATTGAATTTTTTCAGGGAAAAATTTTAATTTTTTGGGAAAACTATTGATTTTTTTGAGGAAAAATGGGGGAAAATTAGGGGAAAAATGGGGGAAAATGGAAATTTTTTGGGGAAAAAAATTGGAATTTTTACAGGGAAAAATCGGGAAAAAATTAAAGTTATGGTGGGAAAAGATTTGGGGAAAATGGGGGAAAATTGGGGAAAAAATGGAAAAAAAATTTGATTATTTTGGGGGAAAAAATTGGAATAAAATGGGAAAAAATGGAGAAAAAAATTGAATTTTTTCCCCAAAATTCCTTTTAAAAATTCCTAAAATATCCTTAAAAAATAAAAAATAAATTGAATTTTTTTCTGTTTTTTCAGGTACTCGGATGCCAAGGAAGAAAAAAAAAATCCCCAATTTTTGAGGCACTTTTTGAAATCTTTGGAAATTTTTATTTTTCCGAAGGTTTGGGAATTCCAAAAACGCCTTTTTTTATTAAAAAAAATTCAAATTATTCCTTATTTTTTTTGGATGTAAATAATTTTAACAATTAAAAAAAAATTAACGAAGAATTCCCAAGGAAAAAAAAAATTGAATTTATTTGGATTTTTTTTTCCTGCTTTTTTTTTTTGGTTTCCACGTTAAAAAAAAAAAAATGGAATTTTTTTGGGAATTCCGGAATTTTCGGGATTTGTGGTTTTTAAAGGAAAAAAAATGGAGCGGGAATTGTGTAAATAAATGGAAGAAATTTTAAATTTTTATGGGGAATAATGTGATTTTTGGGGGGGAAAATTGGGGAAAAAATTGGAAAAATTTTGGAGGGAAAATAGGGGAAAAATTCAATTTTTTGGGGAGAAAAATTTAACTTTTTTCTGGGAAAATATTAAGGGAAAAACTGGGGGAAAATTGGAATTTTTTTTGAGAAAAAAATGGGGAAAATTTGGGAAAAAAGTGAATTTTTTGGGAAGGAAATGGGGGAAAAATTGGGGAAAAATTAAAATTTTTGGGAAAAAAGAGAAGAAAATTGGGGAAAATTTGGGAAAAAATTTGAAGTTTTTGGGGGAAAAAATTTGAATTTTTTTGGAAAAATGAGGGGGAAAATTGGAGAAAAAAATGAGGGAAAATTTGGGAAAAAATTTGAAATGTTTTGGGAAAAATTGGGGGTCAAATAATGGGGGGAGAATTGGGAAAAAATTGAATTTATTTGGGAAAAATTGAGGGAAAAAATTGAATTTTTTGGGAAAAATTAGGGGAAAATTGGGAAAAAAATTGGAATTTTTTGGGGAAAAAATGGGGAAAACTTCAGGGA
>NW_024498967.1:0-2107 GCF_017590055.1 Onychostruthus taczanowskii
GGAACCAAGGGGCCATTACGACATTATGGTGCCTCATAGAATCAAGGAGACCATTGTGAAACTCAGGGGCCCCATGGAGTCAAGGGTCCCTGGTGACCTTGTGGAGCCTGTAGGGTCACGGAGGAGCCATTGTGACACAACGAGGGCACA
Organism: Onychostruthus taczanowskii; assembly: GCF_017590055.1. Classification (NCBI taxonomy): domain Eukaryota; kingdom Metazoa; phylum Chordata; class Aves; order Passeriformes; family Passeridae; genus Onychostruthus; species Onychostruthus taczanowskii. Next base: position 151 of record NW_024498967.1, read on the forward strand.
TGGAGCCAAGGGGCCATGGTGACACTGCAGAAGCAAGGGGAACATTGTGACACTCCAGGGCCTCATGGAACCAAGGAGACCATTGGGACACTGTGGGGTCCCACAAAACCAAGGGAACCTGGAACAGGTCTGGCTGGCTGGGTTGCCTGGGGACCACCTGACAGGTCCAGCTGACCTTGGCATGTCGAGGGCTGCATCTCATCTGCCCCTGAAGCACTGGGGCTCTGGGCTTTCCTTCCTATGGGAGAGAAATGTCCTTCTCCTCCAGGGAGAAATGGCCAAAACTGGGATTCCACCTCCAAATTTCTTTATATGCAAAGATTGTTCTCAGATGAAATCTGCCAGGACAGACAGATCTGGTTGCCTTGGCCACCCAGAGAACACCTCTCATCAGCCTTTGAAACACTGGGACCATGTGCTTTTCTTTCTCATGGGAAAAACCATCCATCTCAACTTGGCACAGTTGGCCAAAATTGGGGATCTGCCTCCAGAATTCCCTATATTAAGGATAGCTCCGAGACAAAAGCTGCCAGGAGTGACAAGTCTGGCTAGCCTTGGCTTCCTGAGGGCTGGCACTCATGTGCCTCTGAAACACTGGGGCTCTCTGCTTTCCTTCCTAATGAAAAGAACTCTTCTTCCCCTACAGGTGCCCACAGCCAAAATTCAGATTTCACCGCCAAAATGCCCTATGTCCAAGGGTAGCCCCTAGATGAAAGGTGCCAGGAGAGACAGGTCTGGCTGTCTTGGCCTAAGGATGGCCACCTCTCATCTTCTTCCAGAACACTTGGTCTTCATGCTTTTCTTTCCAATAGGAAAAAAACCATCCATCTTGATCAGGTACACATGGCCAAACTTGGGATGGCACCTCCAAAACTCCATACATCCAAGGATTGCTCCCAGGTGAAAGCTGCCAGGACAGACAGGTCAGTCTTGGCCTCTTGGAGGCTGCCTCTCCCCTGCTGTCCAAACACTGGGGCTCTGTGCTTTTCTTCCAATGGAAAAGAACTGTCCTTCTCCACAAGGTGTCAGTGGATTGGGACACTGTGGGGCCCCATGGAACTGAGGGAACATGGAACAGGTCTGGCTGGCTTGGCCTCCCAGGGGCCACCTGACAGGTCTGGCTGATCTTGGGATCCTGTCATCAGCTCCTGGAACACTGGGGCTCAGTGCTTTCCTTCCTATGAAAAAGAATCATCCCTCTTTTCAGATGCCCACTGCCAAAATTTGTGCACCCACTAAAAAATTTCCTATATAAAAGGGTGTCTCTCAGAACAAAATCTGCCAACTCTGGCTGGCCTTGTCCTCTAGTGCTCACTTTGCATCTTCCCCTGAGACATTGGGGCTCTGGTCCTTCACTCCTTTGGAAAAAAAAATCAGCTTTCATGTCCATGGGCCATGGCCAAAATTAGAACTTGGACACCTGAATTCTGTATAACCAAGGATTGCTCACAGACAAAAGCAGCCAGGACAGAATGGTCAGGCTGACCCTGTCCGCTGGTGATTTTCTTAGACGATGAGCTGAATGGTTTCATTTGAAAACACCTTGGAGAGACCCCAGAGATCTCCCAAGGTGGGGTTTTGTACCTTGGGCTGATGACCACTACATATGGACAAAGGAGCTCTGTGCTCTGTGCTGTTGTGGTGGTTTTGCATCATGGAAGTGATGTCCTAAGAGAAGCTGCTAGCAGTTTCCTCCATGTCTGACAAAAAACCCAATCATTATTATCTTTCAGAATTGACAATCTGTTACACCACTAAGGAAACTGTACACGCCTCTGAGAAGTGTCTTGAGGCACGAATGGGTCCCACTGACGTCCATCCCCAACACAGGCTCCTCATGGACTCCTTGGAGGAGAGAATTGGAGGCCAGGATGGCACAAAAACCTCTCAGAGATTCAGTGTGAGAATGGAAAATTCAAAGTACCTTAATAAACCTTGAGTATCTCAAAGTATTAAT
>NW_024498968.1:0-2095 GCF_017590055.1 Onychostruthus taczanowskii
ACTAACTGCATTCCCTGGTCTAGGTTACAATATCCTCCACCCACAGACAAGCTCGAGGCCTCCTGTCAGAACCAGGCTGTCCTCAGTCCTGCACAGACACAGCAGCTACAGAACTGACAATGTTTTCATGTCACACCAAGCAGGCACACGGATGGTGACTGTGGTGTTCAATATTCATTGGGATGAATCATCTTGCACGCCTGTAATCAAACTCACGGTGCTCAACATCCTCATGCTGCTGCCTTTATCTTATGGTTTTAGAGGAAAACAGTTTTGGTATTCATCTGTCTCAGCTGATGAAGCAGTCCATGGGAGAAAAGTGAGGGTGTTCTTTGGTCACTGATGGTCTGGTGATGAATACTGGACAAGGAGCAAGGCTGGGCAGAAAATGGGGAAGGGTCAGAGTAACTGAATGAGACCTTCCCCTCTCATTGCCCCCTTTGCTCCCGCTGCAAAATCCATTGTGCATATACAGTGCCATCTGGGTTCCCCCCACCCCCGTTACCATATCCCATGGCACATATGTCTAGGTTTTCTGCTTTCACAAGGTTGTTCAGACCACTATGAGTACATTCTCTGAGTATTTGTCAACCCCCTCCTATTTAGAAACCAAATCCTATTCATTAAAACCTAAATCACTAAGCCTGCCAAATTATTATCCCCAGAATATCGCGTGTCCCAGATTCTCCCAGGGCTGGACCTCTCTTCCTACAGTCGTATTCTTCAGGGACTTAGAGCAGTTATTGCTGTCAGTGGATCTGAAACACCAATCAACTGCTTAAAATGGGGGAAAATATACACTAAAAATCTTTGAATGGCTTGACAGCTCTGATACCACTGTGTGAACCTAGCATTAGGTGGGTACCTTGGAAATTTTGGTTGATGATCATAACACATATTTTAAAAAATACTTTTTTTTTCAATTTGATGTAATGAAAAATACATCTGTGATGCATCAAAATGTCATAAGCTCACTGAAAAAAATAACTTTACTAAAAGTGAAATAAACTGCATGACAATCCATTCCTTTCTCACATTGCACTTTACAGCTTCATTTAAACAACTGTACAACTGTGTGCAGTAGTGCAAGAGAAGAAAAGTATTTTCTTTCTATTTTTGACTGGTATATACTTGCCTGTTTAGAGCTTAAAAGCTGAAACATGGCTTCATATACCATAAAAATAATAAAGCTCACAGCTATGACTGAGCACAAGGTCTTCTTTTATCAAGAGAACATAAGCAGTGAAGAGCCAATTAAAAGGGACCTTTGGTACAGCTGCTCAAACTGTTCTTCATTATTCCTCAGCAGAGCATAGGCAATCTGAACATCATATGTATTCATACAAGGAACCTAAACCCCAGTATCATGGCTTTCTTCCATCCTGTGTGTAATTGGTGAATTCACCATGGTCATCCACAGTTGGGGTTTATTTTCTTTTTTTAATTATTTTTCTTTTTTTTTTTATTTTTTTTTTTTTTTAATTTTGCAACTTGGTAGCATTTCTCACAGTTAAATGAAAAGAGAAACTTCTTGTCTCTGTTAATGTGTATCAGGATCTATATCCTTCACTGCTGATGCAAAAGGGCATTTCGTTTTTCTTATTTATTCCACCTCAGTAAATCTGCCTGCCCAGTCCTCACGTTTTGATTTAATTTAATGCCTGCAAGATAAACCCTGTCATTTGTAATAATTTGTAAACCTTCATCTTTAAAATGCATCCAATCTGTCCTGCAGCCCTGCAAAGTATCTGTTATTAAACATTTTGCTTCAGCTTTCATGGTGTTTTCCTCTGATAAGGGCTGCTGATACACAGCATAAAGCTGACTTATTTCTTATCTCCATCAACATGAGGGTTGTTCCAATTCCAATTAAAAAAACTGGGACAGCAGCCACTCATCTGGGTGCAGAGAAACAAATGTCAGATAAACACTGAATCCATCAGCTGGGTAGTATCGCTGCCTGAATCAGGCAGGGGATTCATGAAAATTATTAAAAGACAGCACGGGAATTCTATACAGTTTAGGAAATCTAAAAAGTCTAAATAATTTTCAATCATTTTGATTTATCAATCTGTGATTATTCATAAAGCACATT
>NW_024498969.1:0-2495 GCF_017590055.1 Onychostruthus taczanowskii
CCTCTGTTGACTGATGAAGATCCAGGGCGGATTTTGGGGATTTTTGGGGAAATTTTTGGGAATTTGGGAATTTTTTGGTGTTTTGGGAGGGGTTGGTCCTGGGGTTTGGGGAGTTTTGGGGCAATTTTGGTCATTTTTTGGTGGATTTCCCCTAAAATCCCCAAGAAAATCCAATTTTGCTCCTCCCTCTGTTGACTGATGAAGATCCAGGTGGGAATTTTGGGAAATTTTGGGGATTTTTGGGGATTTTGGTAGAGGTTGGTCGCAGGTTTTGGGGGGTTTTGGGGCAATTTTGGCCGATTTTGGGTGGATTTTGCCTGGAATTCCCCCCAAAAATAGGATTTTGATCTTAATTCTGTTGTCTGGTGAAGACCCAGGGGAGAATTTTGGGGAAATTTGGGGAATTTTGGGGATTTTTGGGAATTTTGGGAGGGGTTGGTCACGGGTTTTGGGGAGTTTTGGGGCAATTTTGGCCGTTTTTGGGTGGATTTTGATTTTAATTCTGTTGTCTGGTGAAGATCCAGGGATTTTGGGGATTTTTGGGAATTTTGGGAGGGGTTGGTCACGGGTTTTGGGGAGTTTTGGGGCAATTTTGGCCGTTTTTGGGTGGATTTTGATTTTAATTCTGTTGTCTGGTGAAGATCCAGGGGGGAAATTTGGGAAATTTTCGGGAATTTTTGGGGATTTTGGCAAATTTTTGGGAATTTATGGAGGGGCTGTTCCCGGATTTTGAGGAGATCAGGGGATTTTCAGGGAATTTTCCCAAAATTTTCCAATTTTTCCCTACATAGTCCCAAAATTTTCCCATTTCTCCCAAATTTCCCCAGATTTCCCTGAAATTTCCCCAAATTCCCCCAAAATTTCACCAAAATTGTCCCCAAATTTCCCCCAAATTTCCCTAAATTATTCCCAATTATTGCCATATTTCCCCAAATTTCTCCCAATTTCCCCAAATTTCTCCCAATTTTCTCCCAAAATTTTCCCAAATTTTCCCAAATTCTCCCAAATTCCCCCAATTTTCCAAGTTTCCCCCAAATTATTCCAAATTCTTTCCAAATTTCTCCTCATTTGTCTGAAATTTCCCCAAATTTCTCCCAATTTTCCCCAAATTTCCCTCAATTTCTCCCCCAAATTTCCCTGAAATTTCCCAAAATTTCTCCAAATTTCCCCCTATTTCCCTTAAATGTCCCAAAATTTCCCCCAATTTTTCTGAAATTTCCCAAAATTTCCCTGAAATTTTCCTGAAATTTTCCTAAATTCCCCCAAAATTTCCCCAAATTTCTCCCAAATTTCCTAAAATTTTCCCAAATTTCCCCCAATTTTTCTGAAATTTCTCCAAATTTCTTCCAATTTCTCCCAAATTTCCTAAAATTTTCCCAAATTTCCCCCAATTTTCCCCAAATTATTCCCAATTCTTTCCAAATTTCTCCTCATTTTTCCGAAATTTCCCCCAAGTTTCTCCCAATTTTCCCCCAGATTTCTCCCAAATTTCTCTCAATTTCTCCCCCAAATTTCCCTGAAATTTCCCAAAATTTCTCCAAATTTCCCCTATTTCCCTTAAATGTCCCAAAATTTCCCCCCATTTTTCTGAAATTTCCCAAAATTTCCCTGAAATTTTCCTGAAATTTTCCTAAATTCCCCCAAAATTTCCCCAAATTTCTCCCAAATTTCCTAAAATTTTCCCAAATTTCCCCCAATTTTTCTGAAATTTCTCCAAATTTCTCCCAAATTTCCCAAAATTCCCCAAATTTCTCCCAATTTTCCCCCAGATTTCTCCCAAATTTCCCTCAATTATCTCCCAATTTCTCCCCCAAATTTCCCTGAAATTTCCCAAAATTTCTCCAAATTTCCCCCAATTTCCCTTAAATGTCCCAAAATTTCCCCAAATTTCCCCAAATTTATCCCAATTTTCCCCCAGATTTCTCCCAATTTCTCCCCAAATTTCCCTCAATTTCTCCCAATTTCTCCCCCAAATTTCCCTGAAATTTCCCAAAATTTCTCCAAATTTCCCCCAATTTCCCTTAAATGTCCCAAAATGTCCCAAAATTTCCCCAAATTTATCCCAATTTTCCCCCAGATTTCTCCCAATTTCTCCCCAAATTTCCTCAATTATCTCCCAATTTCTCCCCCAAATTTCCCTGAAATTTCCCAAAATTTCTCCAAATTTCTCCCAATTTCCCTTAAATGTCCCAAAATTTCCCACAATTTTTCTGAAATTTCCCAAAATTTCCCTGAAATTTCCCCAAATTCCCCCAAAATTTCCCCAAATTATTCCCAATTCTTGCCAAATTTCCCCTCAATTTTCTGAAATTTCCCCAAATTTGTCCCAATTTTCCCCCAGATTTCTCCCAATTTCTCCCCCAAATTTCCCTGAAATTTCCCAAAATTTCTCCAAATTTCCTCCAATTTCCCTTAAATGTCCCAAAATTTCCCAAAATTTTTCTGAAATTTCCCCGAATTCCCCCAACATTTCCCCAAATTATTCCCAATTCTCA
>NW_024498970.1:0-2107 GCF_017590055.1 Onychostruthus taczanowskii
CATCAAAATATCCCCAAAAAATCCCAAGATATCTCCATAAATCCCCAAAAAAATCCCCCCAAAAAACCCCAAAAATCCATCAAAATATCCCCAAAAGATCCCAAAGATATTCCTAAAAAATCCCCCCAAAAAAGCTCCAAAATCCTCCAAAAACTCCCCAAAAAAACCCCAAAAATCCATCTAAATAGTCCCAAAATGGTCCCAAAATATCTCCATAAATCCCCCAAAAAACCCCAAAAAATCGATTCAAATATCCCCAAAATATTCTCAAAAAATCCCCCAAAATCCCCCCCAAAAATTCCTAAAATATCCTAAAAATATTCCTAAAATATCCTAAAAATATTCCCAAAAATATTCCCAGAACCCAAAAATATCCCAAAAAACCTTCCCAAAAACACCCCCAAATCCCCAAAAAATCCCACCAAAACAACTCGAAAATCCTGAAAAATCCCCAAAAATTACCAAAAAAATTACCCCAAAATCTCTAAAAAATCCTCAAAAAATCCCAAAAAAATTTCCCCAAAATCCCCAAAAAATTACCAAAAATTTACCCCAAAATCCCAAAAAAATCCCCAAAAAATTTCCCCAAAATCCCAAAAAAAATCCCCCCAAAAAACCCCAAAATCCCCGTTTTTATTGGGTTTTTCAGAGGTTTTTTTGGGATTTCCTCCCCCCTGCCCCCATTTTTTGGGGGATTTTTTGGGACTTTTTGGGGGGTTTTTTGGGATTCTGTCCCCCTGCCCCCATTTTTTTGGATTTTTGTGGGATTTTTTGGGGTTTTTTTTGGGATTCCATCCCCCCTCTGCCCCCATTTTTTGGGGATTTTTTGGGGTTTTTTTTTTTTAGGATTTTCTCCCCCCTGCCCCCATTTTTTGGGGGGATTTTTCCCCTTTTTTTGGTTGGAGTTCCCCATTTTTTTGGGGGATATTTTCCCCTTTTTTGGGGATATTTTCCCCCTTTTTCTGCCATTTTTCCTCCCCGCCCCCCTTTTTTGGGGGGATTTTTCCCCTTTTTTGGGACTATTTTCCCCTTTTTTGGGGCTATTTTCCCCTTTTTTGAGGGGATTTTCCCCCTTGTTGGGGACTATTTTCCTCTTTTTTTGGGGGGATTTTCCCCCTTTTTTGGGACTATTTTCCCCTTTTTTGGGGGGATTTTCCCCATTTTTTGGGGCTATTTTCCCCCTTTTCCTGCCATTTTTCACCCCTCCACCCCCATTTTTTGGGGGGGATTTTCCCCCTTTTTTGGGGGATATTTTCCTCTTGTTTTGGGGATATTTTCCCCTTTTTTTGGGGCTATTTTCCCCTTTTTTGGGGGGATTTTCCCCCTTTTTTTGGGGATATTTTCCCCTTTTTTTGGGGCTATTTTCCCCTTTTTTCGGAGGATTTTCCCTTTTTTTGGGGGGATTTTCCCCTTTTTGGGACTATTTTCCCCTTTTTTGGGGGGCTATTTTCCCCTTTTTTGGGGGGATTTTCCCCTTTTTTGGGGCTATTTTCCCCCTTTTTTGGGGGGATTTTCCCCTTTTTTGGGGGGCTATTTTCCCCTTTTTTGGGGGGATTTTCCCCTTTTTTGGGGGGCTATTTTCCCCTTTTTTGGGGGGATTTTCCCCTTTTTTGGGGGGATTTTCCCCTTTTTTGGGGGGATTTTCCCCTTTTTTGGGGGGATTTTCCCCTTTTTTGGGGGGATTTTCCCCTTTTTTGGGGGGATTTTCCCCTTTTTTGGGGGGATTTTCCCCTTTTTTGGGGGGATTTTCCCCTTTTTTGGGGGGATTTTCCCCTTTTTTGGGGGGATTTTCCCCTTTTTTGGGGGGATTTTCCCCTTTTTTGGGGGGATTTTCCCCTTTTTTGGGGCTATTTTCCCCCTTTTTTGGGGGGATTTTCCCCTTTTTTGGGGGGATTTTTATGGGATTTTTTTGGGATTCCACCCCCCCCCCCATTTTTTTTTTTTTTTATTTTTTTTCTCATTTTCGTTGATCCCCCCCCAGGCCCGGCGCGGGGGGCCCCGCCCGGGGGTCTCGCCCCCCCTGGACCCCACGCTGTGGATGACGGGCCGGCAGCGGGCGGAGTACGAGCGCTGGAAGCGCGAGCGGGAGCGCATCGACCGCGAGCGG
>NW_024498971.1:0-2105 GCF_017590055.1 Onychostruthus taczanowskii
TTTTATTCCCATTTTTCCTCCAATTTTTCCACATTTTTCCCCAATTTTCCCCATTTTCTTCCCAATTTATTCCCCATTTTATCCCCATTTTCCCCAATTTCCCCCATTTTATCCCCAATTCCCACCTTGCAGTCCCTTGGGCAGCTCCATGGATTTGATGATTTGCTCGCTGACGTCCGAAGCGCTCAGACCTTGCAGCCTCTTCTCCCAAAAAAGCTGCAAAAATTTGGGAATTTCCATCAAAAATACCCAAAAAAATCTGATTTTTTTCCTCCTTTTTTTCCTGCATTTTTCCCAAAAATTTTCCTGATTTTTTCCCAATTTTTTCCAAATTTTTCCCGATTTTTTCCCAATTTTCTCCAAATTTTTCCTTATTTTTTCCCAATTTTTTCCAAATTTTACAGATTTTTTCCCCAATTTTTTTCTGCCATTTTTCCCCAATTTTTCCCTGATTTTTCCCCAATTTCCCCAAATTTTCCAGATTTTTTTTACAATTTAATTCCTATTTTTCTCCCTTTTTATTCCAAATTTTCCCAATATTTTTACCAGTTTTTTCCCAATTTATCCCAATTTTTCACATTTTTTCCCCATTTTTTCCCCTTTTTTCCTCAATTTTTCCCAATTTATCTTCCAATTTTTCTGCAATTTCTTCCCTATTTTTCTCCATTTTTTCCCCAATTTTTCTCCATTTTTTCCCAATTTTTCCCCAATTTTCCTCCTATTTTTTCCCCCAATTTTTCCCAATTTTCCCCCATTTTCCCCCAATTTTCCCCCAATTTCCCCCCAATTTTCCCCCATTGTTTCTTCCATATCCTCCCTATTTTTTCCCACAAAATCGGAATTTTTTGCCAATTTTTCCCAATTTTCCCCCAATTTTCCTCCCATTCTTTCCTCAATTTTTCCCAATTTATCTTCCAATTTTTCTCAAATTTTCCCCCTATTTTTCTCAATTTTTTTCCCCAATTTCCCCCAATTTTCCCCCCATTTTCTCCAATTTTTCCCCCAATTTCTCCCAATTTTCCCCCACTTTTCCCCCATCAATTTTTTGCCAATTTTTCCCAATTTTATCCCATTTTCCCCCCAATTTTCCTCTTTTTTTCCCCCATTTTCCCAAAATTTTCCCCAATTTTCCCAAAATTTTCCCCCAATTTTCCACCAATTTCCCCGCAACTTTTTCCCACTTTTCCCCCAATTTTTCCCCATTGTTTCTTCCATATCCTCCCCATTTTTTCCCACAAAATCTGAATTTTTTCCCAATTTTCTCCCAATTTTCTCCCATTTTCCCCCTATTTTTCTCCCTTTTTTCCCATTTTTTCCCCAATTTTCCCCCAATTTTTCCCCATTTTTTCTTCCATACCCTCCCTATTTTTCCCCATAAATTCTGAATTTTTCTCCAATTTTTCCCCAATTTTCTGCCATTTTTTTCCAGATTTTTCATGCTATTTTTCCCAATTTTCCCCCAATTTTTCCCCAATTTGTCTTCCAATTTTCCCCATTTTTCTCCTTTTTTCCTCAATTTTTCCCAATTTGTCCTCCAATTTTTCTCCATTTTTCCCCCAATTTTCCCCATTTTTTCCCCAATTTCTCCCAATTTTCCCCCATTTTCTCTCCAACTTTCGCCCTATTTTTCTCCATTTTTTCCCCAATTTTCTCCAAATTTTCTCCCAATTTTCCCCCATTGTTTCTTCCATATCCTCCCTATTCAATTTTCCCCCATTTTCTCTTCAGTTTTCCCCCATTTTTTCTCCAATTTTTCCCATATTTTTCTCCATTTTTTCCAATTTTTCCCCAATTTTCTCCAAATTTTCCCCAATTTTTCCCCTATTTTTTCCCCACAATTTTCCCCATTTTCCTAAAATTTTCCCAAAATTTTCCCCAATTTTCCCAAAATTTTGCTCCAAATTTCCCCCATTTTTCCCCCAATTTTCCTCCCATTTTTTCCTCAATTTTTCCCTATTTATCTTCCAATTTTCCCCCAATTTTCCCCCAATTTTCCCCCTATTTTTCTCCATTTTTTCCCCATTTTCCCCCCATTTTTTCCCACAATTTTCCCCATTTTTTCCCCAATATTCCCAAAATTTTCCCCCATTTTCCCAAAATTTTTC
>NW_024498972.1:0-2100 GCF_017590055.1 Onychostruthus taczanowskii
ACTCAAGGAGGTAATAATAAAAATTCCCCCTGAACCCCACTCCCCAGCCAGGTGCCACTTCAGAACAGGTATGAGCCCCTGGATCTGGAGAGTCAGCCACATGATTTAGAAGAAAATTATCTGTCCATTGAGCCTCGCAGTTATGATTCATCTGTGAGGATTACCAACTCTAACATCAGAAAGGAAAAAGCGTAATCATGGTGGTTACTCCCTTCTGAGGGGAACAGAGGCCCCATATATCACCCAGACCCACCCCACAGAGAAGTCTGCTGCCTCCCTGGGGCCCGGGTACAGGATATCACTGAGAGACTGCCTGGGCTGATTCAGCCCTCTGAGTATTACCCACTGCTGATACTCCAGGCTGGCAGTGATGAGAGTGAAAAGAGGAGTGTCAGGACAATTAAAAGGGACTTTAGGGAATTGGGTCAGATGGTTAATAGGGCAGGGGCACAGGCTGTCTTTTCCTCAGTCCCTGCAGTGGCTAAGAACAGTGAAAGGAATAGGAGAGGTCAGATTATTAACAAGTGGCTCAAGGGTTTGTTTCTGACAGAATTTTGGATTCTTTAATCATGGGGCATCTTTTATGGCACCTGATCTGCTTGGACCAGACAGGCTCCATCTCTCTGTTAAGGGCAGAAGAATTTTAGCTCATGAACTGGCAGAACTTGTTGAGAGGGCTTTAAACTAGGTCTGAAGGGGGAAGGGGATGCAGCTGGGCTGTCTGGAAGCAGGCCCAAGGGTGGGAAGCCTGAGTTAGGGGTGAAATCAGCAGCCCAGCTGAGGTGCATGGATACCAGTGCATGCAGCATGGGTAACAAACAAGAGCTGGAGGCCATGGTCCAGCAGCAGAGCTGTGATGTAATTGCCATCATGAAATGTGGTGGGATGACTCACATGGCAGAAGTGCTGCACTGGATGGTTACAAGCTCTTCAGGAGAGACGGGAAAGGGAGAAGATGTGGAGGGGTGGCCCTTTATGTTAGGGAGCCTTTTGATGCTGTGGATGTTGAAACTAATGGGGATGGAGTTGAATGTCTATGGGTGAGAATTAGGGTGAAGGCCAACAAGGCTGACATCCTACTGGGAGTCTGTTATCATCCACCCAGCCAGGAAGAAGTGGTGGACAACTCATTCTACAAGCAACTAGAGAATGTTTCTGGATCATCAGCCCTTGTTCTTGTAGGTGACTTCAACCTACCAGACATCTGCTGGGAACTCAATACAGCTGAAAAAAGGCAGTCCAGGAAATTTTGAGAGTGTGTGAAGGACAGCTTTTTGTCACAACTGATGGGTCGGCCCAGCGAGGGAGGTACTGCATTAAATCTTGTTGTTTGCAAATAGAGATGGGCTGGTGGGAGATGTGGTGGTTGGAGGCCACTTGGGGCAGAGTGATCATGAGATTACAGAATTTTCAACATTTGGTGAAGTCAGGAGTAACATAAATAAGACTTTTATACTAGACTTTCGGACAACAGACTTTGGCCTATTAGGGAGGCTTAGTCAAAGAGTTCCTTGGGAAGCAGCCCTTAAATGCAAGGGGGTTCAGGAAAAGTGGATGTGCTTCAAAACAGAGATCTTGAGGGCACAGACACAGACTGTCCCTGTGTGCTGAAAGATGAGGTGACGAGGCAATCGCCCATCCTAGAGGGGGAGGGAGGTTTTGGAACACCTTAAGAATAAAAAGAGGATGAATCATCTTTGGAAGGAGGGTCAGGTCTCTAAGGAAATATTTAAGAGGGCTTCTAGAGGATATATGAAAAAAAAATCAGGGAGGCCAAAGCTCATTTTGAAATTAAAATGGCAACTTCTCTAAAGGAAAACAAAAAATGTTTTTACAAGTATATTAATGGTAAAAGGAAGGGTAAGACCAACCTCTGTTCTGTACTGGATGAGGGAGAGAACTTAGTAACTGCAGATGAGGAGAACGCAGAAGTGCTTAACACCTTCTTTGCCTCAGTCTTTCGTGGGAAGATGGCTTGTCCTCAGGACAACTGCCCTCTTGGGTTGGTCGATGGTGTCAGGGAACAGAATGGTCCCCCCATTATCCAAGAGAAGGCAATCAGAGAACTTTTCAGATGCCTGGATGTTCATAATCCATGGG
>NW_024498973.1:0-1641 GCF_017590055.1 Onychostruthus taczanowskii
CCCCCACCTCAGGGTCTTGGTGTCTTTTTTCCCCTTCCAGAGAAATGCGCCGTGTCTCCCCCTCCTTGTGTTCTGGGATTGCGCTCCGCCTGCTTGGGCTGCTCAGCAGGGAGGAGCCACACTGGGATCTGCCCGCCCTGGCGTTCATTGTGGAGGTGAGCCTGAAGGCCAGCACCACCTCGCTGAGCTGCCTCCCAGCTCTCTGCCCTCTTGTTGCCGCAGCCGCCTGGGACAGTGCCCGTGCCCTGTGCTGCTGCCTGGGCCCAGCCCTGTGCGGTTCCGGGCTCCTGCTGGCCGGGTCCCCCGTCAGTGCCCTGTGCCTTTCAGGTCCTCGAGTGCCTGGACTTGAGGGAATGCAGTGACAGTGTTCTAGAGATTATGTCAAAGAACCTGCAGAGCGAGTGCAGGGAGAGGCGTCGCCTGGCGCTCAGAGGCCTCGTGGTGCTCAGCAAGGATCCCTCGATGGTGGGAAGGGGCAGCGGCTGAAGCTGCGCTGGGGAAAGCAGCCCCTTGGGCTGGCAGGGCTTCAGCAGCTGAGGCAGCTGCTCCCAGCTCTCCTGCCTCCCCTGCCCCAGTGCTTTGGGTCAGGCCTTTGGCCTCTGGGCCCTGTGGCAGCAGGGTGGGCTTGCAGTGCCAGGGCGCTGTTGGCGGTGCAGCCGTCCATGGCTTCCCAGCACAGCCTTGTGTTCCACACAGGCCAGAAGAATGGGCAGTCTGTCTCCAAGCTTTCTGGAGCTGCTGGATGATGCAGATGGAGAGCTGGTCTGCATGACGCTCTCTGTGTTCACTGATTTGCTCAAGAGCAAAGACATCCTGGTATCCAGCACCACTGCCCCGAAGCTGGCTGAGGCTCTCCTGCTGCTCTTCAACCACGTAAGGCTCTGTATCCCCAGCCTTTGGCACTGGGCGCTGCCCAGAAACTTTGCGCCCTGTGGATTTTTGTACTGTTCAGGTGGGCCTGGAGTAGATGACGCTGAGTTTTTTTCTTTCTTTCAGGACAACAGCCATGTGCAGCTGCTCTCCCTTGACCTCTTCTTCAAGGTGATGGATTTGGTAGTAGACGAGGGAAAAAAGCCCCTTAAGTCAATTGTGTGCCAGAGCCTTCCTGCACTCTTCTTCCACTGCCATGATGAGAATCAGCATGTGGCAGAGGTGAGGACTCGTGGGCTGCTGGTGCACCCCTGGCAGGGGTCTCGGCTGCCGGCTGCCCTGGTCATGTCCCGAGCTGCAGCCTCCTCCAGGCGGTGGCACAGGGATGTGAGTCCTGTACCCTGGGTTGTGGGGCTGTCTATGGGATTCTGCTGCTCTCCAGGCTTCTCGGGAAACGCTGCTCTTTGCGGCCGACTTCCTGAAAAGGAAGGATCTCAAAAAGCTGGTGGAGACAGAGAAGCTGTTGACATTTCCTGAGGTCTTGGTAAGGACGGCCTGCAAGCCCCAGCCTCAGCCGGGAGAAGGCCCCTGAGCGCGGGGCTCAGAGTGCGGGGCTGGCGGCTGTGCCCCTGCCCGCTGCTGCACCCAGAGGCCGCGCGGGCTCTTCCCCAGGCTCCTGTGGGCCCGAGCCGGGTGCCCGTGGAGCCCCGGCCCGGTGGGGCTGCGGGGCGGCACCGCGGCTCCCCGGGCAGCAGCCGGCCCTCTGCCCCC
>NW_024498973.1:708141-889134 GCF_017590055.1 Onychostruthus taczanowskii
TGGCGGCGACGGAGCGCCGCGTACTGACCTGGGCTGCGGGCGAGGCGGGGACGCTGCGCGGCGATGGCCCCCCCGGCGCGGAGCGCGCCACCGACGGACTCAGCCCGTGACGGGTTCCGCCATCTTGGAAATTTTTTTTAGATGGGGAGTCACGTGGTGCAACCATTTTTCCCCCCAGCCAATCAGCGGGCGCGGGTTATTTATAGCCGCGCGGGGGAAGGGGTCCAATCGGGCCCCGCCTCGCGCGCCCCCGGCCACGCCCCGTGGCGCGCGGCCCGTCGCCATGGCGACCGGGGGGCGGGACGGGGGCCGCCATGTTGGCCCCGAGCCCCGCCGGGAGCGGGGAGCGGGGATCGGGATCGCGGGAGCGTGTTCCTGCCCCCCCCCCACCCCCAGAGGCCACAGCGGCTGCGATCCGTGCCGTATAGGCGGTATTGCGATAAATCCCTGGAACTTCGGGGCTTTTTTGCACCCCGATTTTCCGCAGCCGCGGTCCCGCTCCCCCGTGGGCCGTTCTGTGTTTTCCGCCAGGTATCGCCTGTAACAGCGAACAGCTGAGGCGAGGGGTAAAAGACAGAAAGGGCAGGGCACGGTTCAACATATTTGCCTGAATTACCGGGAGAATATAGAAAAATAAAAAGGAGTTGTCCGGCAGTGCTTCCCTCCGCCCCCGTTTCCCAGCGAGTGAGTGGCTTGATTCACCCGGTGCCCAAAACTCCCCAAGACCTGCTCCCAAACATTCCAGGTGATGGGAAGGAAAATATTGCAGTGTTGGGTGCAAGGAGTTCATCCTGTGGGACACAATCCGATGGGAACGCCCCACCGGCGATGTATTATCCCATTATTTCTGTTTTCCAGAGCAGCTGTGGCTGCCCCTGGATCCCTGCAAGTGTCCAAGGCCAGGCTGGACGGGGCCTGGAGCACCCTGGGACGGTGGAAAGGAGATTTCCTGCTAAGCTTCCAAGGAGTTTCTTTCCATCCTTGCCTAAGGCAAGCTGAAACATGACATTCCTTATTCGCAGGCAGCCGTCCCAGCGCGCTTCTGGTGGGTTTGATTAATTGGCTCTTGCTAAATTGTTTTTAAAACTTCCAGATTTCCCTTATAGCAAAAAAAAAAAAAAAAAAACCAAAAAAAAACCAAAAAAAAACACCTCCTGTCGTTCAGCCATCTGGATTTACATAAATTCTGGGACCTGATGGGAATTGCTAACAACTTTGTCCCTCTCTCTTTTACTTTTTTGGACATATTTACCACCTGTGTTTTCATTTGAAAGGGCCACCCTTACAAAAATCCTTGGCACATCGATCCCATCCTTAAAGTTTTGGGGTTTTTTTTCCCACGCGGTCGACAGGCTCCCAGGAAATGGTGCCATTTCCCTGGAACGCACATCTGAGAGCACCACTGGCATTAAGAGCACCTCTTCTGCCTGGAGCCCAAGCCCTTTTTGGTTCATTTGCCTCCTCTTTGGGCTCGTGGGCTTGTTTGTTGTTCTTTGGCCGCTGAGGTTTATCAGAGTTGTTCTGCTCTCTTTACTGGGGCCAGCCCTGCGCTGGGATGGATGGGGGGATGTGTGTATCAATAACCTCACATTTATTTCTGAGTGCCAAGAGACCTGTGGGTGGAAGGCCTTCAGGGCAGAGGGTTGCCAAGGCAGGGCAGTATTTGCCAACAGGTCTGCTTGCTGGTGGCTGGAGCAGGGCATGGCTGTGGCAGCCAGTGGGTGTCTGCCCTCCCTTGTGGTCCCCATTTCTGCTCCAGCCAGGGGGGGATTTGGTCCCAAACCCTTTAAACGTGGGTGACAACCCGCCCTGCTGCCTTCCCTGGCTGCGCTGCTGGAGCAGTTTGGAAACAGGAAACGAGAGGAGAGAGCTGTGCCCTGGAAGTTGCCATGGAGGGTAAGTTCTACCTTCAGGTTTTGATTGATGCTGTACCTGTGGCTGTGGGTGTGAGTACGTGTCTCTATTAATACCCAGTCTAGGCTAACCTGTGCATAATGGCAGAAAATTAAACCTTTGTCTTTGCTCATGGAAATCAGACCTCAGAGATTCACAAGGGAAAGGCTTCTTGCTATATGTTAAATCTAACATGTTGGCTGTAGCTGTGTATAGTCTGTTTTTACTGTATTTGCAGCTGAAAAACTTACTCAGAAGCCTGTTGAAGCAAAAAATAAAAATCTAAAATAAAAACCAACACCCTGGCAGAGCTAATTCATAAAGATTTAAATAAAAAGCAATTACAGAACTTCCCGCCTACCTCCAGCTCATCTTTAGCTGAACTCCTTGTTTGTCAGGAATGATTCCATTTTTTGTGTTCTCAAGCAGGAAACAGCCATCACAACACTCCAACTAATTTCCCTCGCTAGTCACAGTGAGCTGGTGAAAGTAAAAGAGGGTGCTTCAGCTTTCCACTCCAACCCTGCCACTCCACAGGCTAAAAAAAGGAGGATAGAGTTAAGAAGAGAGCCAGCAGGAACTTTCTCTGGAGCCTAGACACCAAAGATCTACTCCAAGTGCCAGTGCCACTTGGGTCCTTGGAGAAAAGTCAAGCCTAGACACAATTTCCCACCTGGTGATGGCTCCCTCTTCTTCCTCCTGATCATTCAGTCTGACCTCCCTTGGTTTTCCTGTCCCCCCCCATCACCCTTCTGTGCTTTGTGTCCCATTCCCTGTTCTCCATCTGTCCCACAGTACACTGGTTTGCTCCTTTTTGCCATCAAAAGGAAAACCCCATCAAACCCACACAGCTTACAGAACAGCTCTGATGGGACAGGGAATGTTAAATTTACGTTGCCCCCTCCTGTGTTTTCCTCCAACATACCTTTTATTGTGGAGTTTTCTTCTGTTGTTACTGGCTTTTTAATCCTGGTGAGTTTTGTTTCAGCAGGAGCTCCTCGTTCTCTCCTGGCCTCACAGCTTGCTCTGAGCCAGAACAAGGTGGTTCTCCTCCACTCCTGAGCCCCCCACGCCTGTGTCTGGCTGCAGGAGCCGCTTCCCAGCTTGTCTGCACACCCAACACTTCATCAGGCCTGCAGCACTCAGGGCCTGGAGAGCTGAAAGCCTGAAGCAGTAAGAGCCAGACACCTAGAAACAAGTTATTGCTGTTGTTTTGGGCAAAATCAAGACCCTGTCTCCTGCCTGGGGGGGAAAAACAAGCAAGTGAAGTTCAAAATGGAGGTCACATATGTAAAGTTGGCTTTCTTCTCCATATTTACACTATATTTTTGCTGATGGAGATACATTGGATTGTTATGGCAGTCACTTTAAAATGACTGAGTACAATACACCTTTAAAATAAAACTGCTTGCTGAAGTTTGTTTTCAATATTTTTCTGGATTTCTATAAACTTCCTATTTATTTAGCAGCTATGCTCTCAACTATGTTATGGAATATCCTGACTTCAAAGGGATCCACAAGGATCATCATTCCTACTGCAGAGAGAAAAATTATTCTGTGGCCATTACAAACCACTGACCAAAATTTCTTAGGGTGTCATCATCCCTCCAAATTAAACTGAAGAATTAAGAGTATGAAAGAAACCTCTTTTCCCCCTCAACTGGTTTTTGGGGTTTTTTTGATTCAGTCACTTTCAGTAACACATTTAGGCTTAAATTGCAATAAAAAGCAGAAATAATTCTAAAATGAAATGGAATCTTTGTGAAGTCGAGGCTAGAATAACTGTTGGATATGCTTAATTTATCAGCACTCATTTTCCGATTCTTAATATTAAAAATAAGGGAAATGTGTATCAATTTATTATATTTATTTTCATCCACGGCAGCTGCTGGGAGAAAAATGTGGGGTGTGTCTCTCTAGAGTGGGAATCTTCAAGGAAATATTGATCCATTTTTCTATTCTGTCTCTTTCAACCAGACAAAAAAAAAAAAGACATTGTCCAGGGTGAAAAACAATTAAAATCTAAGTAAATGTAAGAAAAATATGACCAAGGGGAAAAAAAAAAAAAAAGAAAGAAGGAAGAAAAATAGAAATAAAAACATTTGCAGCCTGGCCCCTGGGTGTTGGTTTTATGTGAAGAGACTGACTTGCAGCTGAATGACGAGTAGGATATTTTTCTACTGAAATATTGATAGTAGATTACACTAAACCACAAACTATCTCCAGAAAGCCCATCATTTCTAATCCTAATGGTGTTTTCTTTCCCTTGGCTGACTACTACATTCATGAGATGATGGCTTTATTCTATCTGGGGGAAAAACTTTTTACCATACAGCTAAATTAACTTGTCAAAAGACTTCAAACTTCGGAAGCTTTTACAGCCCGATTCAAAGCTATTATTCAGGACTGAACGAGAAGGCTGTGGACTGTAAGAGATGGCAAAAAAAAAAATTCAGCAGCATTCAGGAGTTGAATGGAGCACTCACTTTTTGTTCAGGTTGTGTGTGTTTCATTGAGCTGTCTCGGAAAGAGCTGGATTTTTGTATTTTAAAGCAAAATGCTTCTTTCTGCTACTCTGGAAGCTGTGACCCAGTCCATGCTCTTTCACACACACTTGGTTATATTTAGTTTGTGCCAACCTAAATAAGTGTCAACCAGCTTTCCAGAAATGTGGAGAGCACAAAAGAGAACGGCCAGCAGCTAAATTGAGGCAGAACAAGAACACAATTAGACTTATTTTTATCCTTTTCTTTTAAAATCAGATCACAGACTATCTTACAGTCAGCTACAGCTTTCTCATGCAAATAAAAATGCCTGGCTTCAGGAGCAGCAACTTTTAGATTTTGCAGACGAGGAGCAGCTGGCAGAGCTCGTGCTTGGAGTCTTTCCTGTCGCGGATCCAATCTACTTTGGGACAGATCTGGAATAAAAAGCCAAGCTGACAACTGCAGCCCCTGGAAGGGAAGCCAAGGCTCTGTGGGAGCGTGCAAACACCTTCAGGATGTGGCAGGACGGGACCCACCGTGGGCAGCACGGGGAGTGGCCGTGATCCAGCGCGCTCTGGATGCAGCTGCCTAGGGCTGCTCCACAGGGAATCCTGAGCGCAGGAGCAAGCCTCAAACACAGCTTCTCAGCGAGGCCTGCAGGGAGGTTCTGCCGCCCACCGGGGACCCACAACTCACTCCCCCGTTCAGAAACTGAATTAGAGGCCCTGGAGTGTTCACAGAGGTGCCCAGAGCTTGCAGCGTGTTGGAGTCCAGAGCGCACAACCACTGTATGGGGGATCCAAGTGCACATCCCTCTTCTGCCTGGCGAGTTCCTCCTCCATGGGCAGGAACACCTTGCACTGCCCCAGGCTGCTCCAAGCCCCAGTGTCCAGCCTGGCCTTGGACACTTTCAGGATCCAGGGTGGCCACAGCTGCTCTGGGCACCCTGTGCCAGGGCCTCACTGCCCTCATACTAAAGAATTTCCTTCTAAATCATCTTCCCATGATCTGAGCTTAGATGGGTTTTGAAGGAACCAGCAGCAGAGCACCAAGGTGTTTTAGAGCTTGGCAGTCCAGAAGCCACTGGATTCCTGCCTTCATAAAAAGGTACCAAGATGATCTCAGGGTTTCAAGCACTTGACACTAAAGTAGCACTGATGGATGATGTGTGCGGACAAAATTGCGTGGACCTTTCAAATTCCCGGTTATTCCCTCCTCTGTTTTGCTGCTCCAAAGGTTGTTTAATCTCATTTCATGTGAGTCACAGCATTTCTTTAATACCAGTATCTATTAAAAAGCACCTGTGCTTTGCATTTGACAAAACCTCAGTTGACCCGTTTTCCCTTTCCTATGGCAAAACCAAAACCACAGTTTTGGATTGGAATCCACTAAAGCACTAAAACACCTCACATTTCCTCCATCTGCTTATTAAGGAGTAAGGAGTATTTTTCTAATGCAAGCTCCTTAAATGTGATATCTTAAAAATTTGTGTTCCTTACAAGCACCTTCACTGAGTTCTTAAAATGCATCAGAGCAGAGCAAGATGTGCCAGCAGAAGTGTAGGAATAACAATAGTGGCATCAAAATAATGAGAGGAATGTCTGAAAAGTCTGAAGGGTTACACTCAGAGCCTGTTAAACAGCTGGGTGGACTCTGGAATCCGGCCCTGATATGTTGTTTAATAGAAATGCAAGAAGTGAGTGCTGGCCCATTAATGATAAAAATAAAGTTTAGAATGTATGAGGATGAGAGGTCAGAGGAATCAAAAACCTCTGCAGCCCTAGAAATCTCTGTGTGACTATAAAACACAGGCTGAAAGGAGAGCTACTTCCCTCTTCCAGGGTCACAAGCCCTCCAAAAGACCAGGAGGTCCCTCTAGCTTTCTTCCACAAGGAAAAAAAGAAAGAAAAAAAGGCAGACTTCCCATTCTGCAAAAGAGCAGATCACAGAAACCCCATGGTTTCCTGGACTAGATCCAAGAACAGGACTGACAAGCACAGGATGGAAACTCAAATGGAAGAGGAGTTGTTTTAAAAAAGCAGGGAGGCCATGAGGACCAGCCCAGAGCTAGAATGTGAGGAGCTGATACACGGATCAATAACAACCCCACTGCAGACTGAGGGCTGTGTACCCCTCCTTTTGGGAAAGGGAGGGTTTCCATAGGCTCCTCTAGAGGTGATGCTGCAATGGGATGTGCGTGCAGTCTAGTAGTGGGATTGGTTTAGGATGTTCACGAGGAGATGAGGCACATGGTCCTTATCAGGAGCTCCTTGTCAGGTGGCCTGTTGCACATTAAAGGCTGAGTTATCAGCAGAGGTGTATCAGCACGAGGGGCAGGACATACTCTGCTCATACACGGAGACCAAGGAGCAGAAATCATGTGGTGGCAAGTGTGGTGGTTCAGAACTGGGATGTGCTTGTGTGTAACTGCAGAGGAGACAGAAAGTGTTGGGGCTATTTTTCCCTGCTGGTCAAAGGAATCATAGAATCCCATTCCAGCCCCTGCCATGGGCAGGGACACCTTCCACTATCCCAGGTTGCTCCAAGCCTGGCCTTGGCACTTGAGGGATCCAGGGGCAGCCACAGCTTCTGTGGACAACCAGTGCCAGGGCCTGCCCACCCTCACAGGGAAGAATTTCTTCCTCATGTCTAATCAAAATCCATCCTACTTCAGTGGGAAGCATTTCCCCTTGTCCTGGCACTGCAGGCCATTGTCCTGGAATGGAAACTCAAATGGAAGATGTCCCAAGGCCCTCTCCCACTCTGGGAGCCTCTTTGGGCTAAAATGGGCTCTAAGCTCTCTCCAGAGCCTTCTCCCTTCTCTCCAGGGTGAACACTCCCAGCCTGTCTCCATAGAAAAGAACACTTTTCATCACCTTGCTGTTGGTAAAGCCAGACAACTCTTTCAGGGGAGATTACTTGTTAAATTATCCACACTGCTGCAGATGCTCTGCTCTTTATTTTGGTTGTATATTTCAAAGAACAATTTCTCCAGCAAACAGTGCAACAGCTGTGGCTGATAAAACTCCTGGGTGCCATCATTATCCTTTTTCCTGATAGAGACTGTCACAGATTTACCATCGAGTTTTGGCTTGGAGGCTGGTGCTCTACAGCCAGCCAAAAATAAAATGGAGCTGGATAGCCTTAAAACAACAAAAGAAGAATTTCTGATGTTGGAAAATAAATGGAACTGCAATTATCAGGCCAGAGGAAGGAGCTGTATCCAACACAGGTACAAGAATGCAGTTTGGATGTGACAGGGGTCTGCAGTGATACATTCTCCTGTGCTTGGCCATAGGGATCTTGCCACAAGACTGAGGATTTTGGAAGGTGGACTCCCTTGCCATCATGAAAGAAGTTCTCTGAAGATGTCCCACATATTTCCAAGCTGAATTCCCAAAGCATCCGTCAGTTTGGGGTGCCTCAGTTACTGACTGTCTACAAATCCATCTCTGAAGTCACACCCCAAAAACCTCTCCTAAGGTTTCTCTTCATACAGAAACTGAAGTCAGACCTGGAAACCTCTTCAAAGGCATCCTCAGTCTTTAGCATGCAACCATACAGAGTGTGAGGTCACACCTTTGACAGGATACATACCTGCAGCTCCTGGAATGATGGAATCAAGAAGGTTGGAGAAGAGCCCCAGGATCGAGTCCAGCCCTGAACCCAGCACTGCTAAGCCCACCACCAACCCACCAGGTGCCACACCTGCACATTGTTTTAACACTTCCAGGGACAGTGATCCCACCACTTCCTGACATGTCTGCAAGGCAACTTACCCTTGGAAATGGACTTTCCAAGCCATGAATCCCTCACTCATCCACGGTGCAAATCCCACAGCCCTGGGTATTGGATTTCCTCTGCTGCCCCGGGGCAAAGCCGCTTGCCTTGCCAGCCCTTCTCAGCAGCAGCCTTCAAGGCTGAATCCCAAAATTGTGGGGCTGTTCTGTGGAGCCAATGGGCTCTGTGTGCTGGGGTGGTGGCCAGGTGAAGGGCTGGTTTTGGGATGCACACATCTGAGCACCGGGAGCAGGGGCCAGGCCACCGGGGAGCCACGGGAGCTTGGCAGCTTCCCCTCGCTGACAGCCCAGATGGGACTGAGACCAGCAGGGAAAGGATCCCTGCTCCCAAGGCATCCCATCTTCCCTGGGTTTTACTGAGCCAGCAGGACAGCCCCCTGACAGAACAGCAGCCATACAGTTGGGTTTAAAGAAGTATTTTTGCTCTTCTGGACTTGAGCCCAAAATCCCGCTTGGAGTAACTCACATTCACGTCAGCACAACTACCCCAGCCAAACAGAAAGGTCTTTTTTTTTTTTTTCTTCCCTCTTCCTTAAACTGTTATTCTCTCAAATCAAATGTAAGCGTTCTCCTCATTCCAAACTCAGAAAGATCACAGGTGAATGCTGCCAGTGAAATTAAAAACTGACTTAAGAAAACTTTGCTTTTTACAGAGAATATTTTTTTTTCCTGGATGCCTCTTCACTGAGCCAACTGTTAGAATTGAAGGGGGGCAGGTTTTTAGGCTATCAAGTGCAAAAGATGTTTTCTGTCTGCATTCCTCCTTCATGAGAGATATACTAAGCCTAGAGAAATGAGGATACTGAAGCTCCTCGTGTCATGGAGGGATGACCATGCCCAAAACTCACCCATTATCCACAGCTGCTCCCTTTGTTCCCAGAGCCACCATGAGCTTTGCTGGCAGAAACCCTCCCTGTCACTGCTAGGCTGCTTTGCTCATACCAGGTACTGGCATTTCTAGTGTTACTCATGCCCAGAAGGTCCCAGCACCAGAAGAGCAGCCCTTACACCCAGCCTGGCTGCCCTGAGGTCACAAACCATTAAGTTTGTAAAAGACAGCTGCCAACCCAGCACCACCACCAGCTTCTCCACTAGAACACATCCACACAGCTGCTGAACACTTCCAAGTGTTGTGGCTCCACCGCTGACCTAGGCAGCCTGAGCCAACTCTTTGCAACCCTTACCATAAAGAAACATTCCCTTATATCCTGTCCAAACCTCCCCTGGCACAACTTGAGGTCGTTCCCACTTGTCCTGTCTCGTGTAACCTGACTCCCACCTGGCTGCTCCCTCCTGTCAGGGATTTGTAGAACCCTCAGTTCCCACCCTTAAAAAAACTCTCGTTGCAACCCCTGGCAATTTATTTCCATTCTATCTGGGTACTTTGCAGAGGAGCCCTGGAGAATGGCAGAAAGCAACAGTTAAAAGAATAGAGTGGAATTACCCATCTCCTGCTCATTAACTGACTTCAGATGGTACCAGCTTGCTGGTGTTTTTTCTGCATCTCTGGCAGGGAGTGTTTTATTTGCTTAGTAAAGTTTTCACATGCAATATGTTGTTGCTGTTTTGTTTTGTTTCTGAAATCCCTTACCTATATATTTATTACAGACAGATATTATACCCTGGCAGTAAAGAAACACTGCAAAGTGCTAGTTAACTTCTCAGAGCTGCTGAATAATTCCATAAATACGAGGGGACTGAAATGACAACAATAAAGGGGATCTGTATTTTGAACAATAAATATGAACTGGAGCTCTGCTTTGGATTTGAGGCATGCTGCAGCTAAAAGGTATTCAGCTTGTGTGGGCCACTGACATTTAAATAAACACATGTGCAGTCCAAGGGGGTTGGCTGCAGAGCCTCTTGTCAATTGAATCCAGCCCTGGGAACACTCAGAGAGTGGCTCGGGATTGCAGGAATTCCTGGGCTGCAGCCCTCGGTGGGATCTCTCCTGAAACCAAAAGATGTCCTCCATGGGGGGGAAAGAAAAAAATGAGGTGGGGGAGACACAATGGGAATGAGGAGAGGGGGGTGGAAACCACCCCAAAATATGTGGCTTCAAAGAAATGCTGAAAATATTTATAAGAAAAATGCCTGGCAGGCTGCCCGTTGCAGACTGAAGGAGAACTCAGCTCCTCAAGCTGAGATAGCTCAGCAACCTTAACAGCATTCCTGCACTGCCTTGGGAAAAAAATCACATCTGAACAGGGCCAAACAACAACAATAAAACAATTTTTTTAAAGTCCAAATAGGAATTAACTGAGCTACTTATCACTGAGTTTAACGCTGGGCAAAGCAGTGGAGGCTGTGTAACAGCATTACAGATAATTAGAAAACTGGGATGGAAGGAAACTGTTCCTTTGGAAGCTGGAATTGTGGTTCCTGGGGAATCCTTTGTGGCCATCAATGCACGCAGAAAAGGGGCAATTTACTTGGTCCCAGGTACTCTGGTTCCTCAAAAGCTCCCTCACCAGGAGCACCCTGGAAATTAATCACCCCTGGGATTAGAAGAAAAGTTCTCAAGTGAATTCCAAACTGGTAGGAAACAGGAAGGGACAGGTAGAAATAAAATGGTTATTTTTCACAGCAGAGGGAATCCCAGGGTAATCCCCAGGCAATTTGGGCTGTGGTATGTGTTGTTCTCGGAGCTTAAAGGATCTGGAAAGGGGCTATTTGGAGCCATTTAGAGAAGATAAAGAAAAAAAAAATAATTACTTAAAGTAGCAGAAATTAGTGAGAATTACAAAAAAGCTTCAAAGGACTGTGTGACCTGGCAATGAAAGAGCCCCAGGTGCAGTAACATAAAACCAGAGCCCCTCCCTTTGTTAGTGCCATGCAGCAGTAAGAGAACCCAAAGGAACCCTCAGTTCACTCCCAAACACTGAGCAAAGGAATGGACAGCACAAGGAATTAATAGAATTATGGAATGGTTTGGGCCAGAAGGGACCTTACAATTGTCCAATCAGACAATTGGGGCACCTGCCACTGTCCCAGGCTGCTCCAAGCCCCGATGTCCAGCCTGGCCTTGGACACTTCCAGGATCCAGGGGCAGCCACAGCTGCTCTGGGCAGTGCCAGGGCCTGCCCACCCTGCCAGGGAACAATTCCTAATTCCCAATATCCCATCCATCCCTGCCCTCTGGCAGTGGGAAGCCATTCCCCCTGTCCTGGCACTCCAGGCCCTTGGGAATCAGGAGGTGTGAGGTGGTGGCTCCTTCTCACAGTCCCTCAGCACCTCCACTGCATATTACTGAAATGATGCAGATTACAAACCCAAAGATTTGGGTTTGTAATCAAAAGAATTAAAAACCAAAGAATTTTCCCATGCAAATTGTGGACTTTGCTTCCATGTATACTTGTGGAAGCCAGAAAAGTGAGCACTCTCCAAAGACAGTGGCAATAATGGAAGGTGAACCAAACAAAATCATCTAGAAAAAAAAAAAAAAGCCCAGTTAAAAGAGAGGCTGTGAGGCTGCAAGGTGCTCGGGGCCAGCATAAAGGCTGGTTTTATCCCACTGAACATCCTCTGTCCCGCAGCATCCCTTGCAGGCAGTGTCAGAGAGCAGAGCCCCCAGGCAGCTGCTCCCATTTGCACACATTAACTCTGGATCCACTCGGGGCAGGAAGGGAAACTTGCACAGGAGGCTGGCAGAGAATGTCCAGCATGCATCGCTAATGCAGTCAGGGCTTCCAAAACAGCTCCTCCAAAGAGAGCTTTCAAAACCACCCTGATGGCAAGAGGGTTTCACAGGGGTGGAACCTCCAAGGCATGCTGCTGGGGTAGGGAAAAGAATTCTGTGAAGAAAGGGATTTTTTTTTTCCCCACAACTTTCTTGCTGGAGGACAATCATGGAGAGAACCTTGTGTGTTAAAGTGTTCTGGAAAAGAGTTTACACAGATAGAACAAACAATAAAGTCATTGGAATCAATTACTTCTCATTAACAAAGTAATTTGTGCCCTGTAAAGGAAATTAGAGATGAAATTATTGAACTTGTAAGCAGTCACCCTAAGCTTGGTTCTTCTTCCTGAATTTTGCATTTAAAGAGAAAGGGCACATGGAAGAGCAGGGACACAGCCCTGGAGAATCAGCATCATTCCTGTAAAGGGAGGTTTGGCCTCACCAAACCATGGGAGCTCCGTGGGAGTCGACACCTGGATCAGTTGTTCTGATCTTCCTGGACTTCCAAAAACATTTCCAGTCTTCTTCACTGGAGGTTCTGAGGGGTCAGAGGTTAGGTCCTTGCCTAAAAACCTTTTTGGGGTATCACAGCTTCCTGGAGTGAGATCAGATTCTGCCCCATTGGAGTATAACATTTGGATTATTTTCCTTCCATGTTTTACCACACAACCCAATTTCTTCATTTGTCTGCAGTGACCAGAGAGCTGGAATTATCTCAGCTAGGGGAGCACTTCCCCCAAGAACTGAAGAGGGCCAAATGCCCCCAGAAGATGATTTTAGTCCTGTGAGAAGCTGCTCTAATACCTGCAATATATTTTGGTGATGTACTGCTGCGCCTTGGGTTCTGTTTGAAGATCTGACTCGTATTGGGGGTGTTGTGTGGATTTGTTTGCACTCAGCTGAGTTATTCCTAACCAGAAGGCTCTGCTGGGAATCCCAGGACTGTATTTCATGGTGATGGAAAGGTGATACCATTACACCAACACCAAAACCAACCCTTTTTCCTCTGATGGGATGACTGCTGTTATCAGGGAGCCCTGTGATCCCTGCCCACAGGATGAGATGCTGCTGTACACACCACAGGAGCCAAGAAATTAAAAATAAGGCTCATCATGGGCATCTTTGAGAGAATTACTCCCTTTCTATCCTCAACAAGACAGCATAAATTCAATTCAAGTCAGAATTCCCTCACAGGGTGGCTGCAGCTGACTGCCTGTGGGAATTCAGGAAATTATGCTGGAAGCAAGAGGGCTTGGAAATTTGGTGACAGGGAGTCAAATCAATCCCTTGTATGGGATTGAGACCAAACTAAGGAGCTGCAAGAATTTAACTTGGCAGGCTGGGAGAGCTGGGGGTGCTCACCTGGAGAGGAGAAGGCTCCAGGGAGAGCTCAGAGCTCCTTCCAGGGTCTAAAGGGGCTCCAGGAGAGATGGAGAGGGACTGGAGAAAAGGGGTGGGGGGACAGGACACAGGGAATGGCTTCCCAGTGCCAGAGGGCAGGGATGGATGGGATATTGGGAAGGAATTGTTCCCTGGCAGGGTGGGCAGGCCCTGGCACAGGGTGCCCAGAGCAGCTGTGGCTGCCCCTGGATCCCTGGAAGTGTCCCAGGCCAGGCTGGAAAATAATCCCCACTCAGAGCTGCAGCAATCGCAGTTGTTACAGGAGCTCCAAGGCACAGAAACCTCTTTAGAAGCTGAAAGCTGCAGAGCAGCACTTCCCTCCCAGTTAATTTATTTCCAGCTTTTGCTTTCTTTAAGAGGGATTCTCCTGTGATCAGTTATTCCTTGACAGTTCCCCGCTTTCCATGGGAAACCAGGCTCCTTCAGCAGTCCCAGCTGAGGTTCAGCCTTTCCCTGGCAATTACAGAAGAGGGCTGGGGCTGCTCAGCTCCTTCCTCAGGCAGCCAGCACGGGAAGCTTGGCCACAGCAGCCGGGAAGAACAGAGGAATAAATCAGGGGATTCACGAGGGAGCATTGGCTCCCCTCTCAGCAGAGCTCTTTAACCCATAGCCACCAGCCCTGACTATTTCTTACTTGAGCTTCTGGCCACAAAAACTTGTGGCCTCAAAAACAAAGTCATTTGCAGATCACCCCAGCAGCAGAAAACACACAGAACCTGTATGGACCCTGATGTACTTGGACTTCCCTCTTAAGGATAAAGAGATGAATTTGCTAAGATTCAATTTACTGCTGAAAACTCCCTCCCCACTAAAATTAATTAAAACTATAGCGAGGTACACTGCTATCTAAAAATATGGGGGGGGGAGGGGGGGAGGGAAATCAGATTTCACATTAGCATTTTGGTTTTAGCAGTTCAGCAGTGAATCCATAGATTGCTAGAACCACCAGCAATTGATTCTTTTATTACCAGCTACCTGCTGAGAGCTGCCTGTGTTGATGTTTCACTGACAGCAGAACACTTCCTACACTGTTATTACCTGAAACCACTTGGAAAAATAACATATCCAGGGGGCTGCCGTGAAGCCATCCTGAAGGTGGGGGCTGCCATCAGTGATGCTGACATTTCAGGGTGTATTTAGGACACCACGTGGGGTTAAACCATCTGTAATGGTTTAAAACAAGTTCAGTCAGTCAGACCACTGGAAGCCACAGCACCTTCCATCAGGTAAGGGTGGCTTTCTTGGAACTAGATGGTAGAAATGGGGTCTTTATGAACACCCAGATCACAATGGGACCAACCTCTCTGCCCAGCAGGCAGCCAGGAGAAGAAAAGCAGGGAGAAAGCAGGTGGGCATCCAGGGAAACCTCCTTGGGTTCCTCGAAGCCAGAATGAGCCCACAAAACATTTCCATATCAGCACAAGAGGGTTCCCCCTCAGCCCCATCAGAATTACTGTTCTCCTGAAGAGCTTCTCACGAGCTGATTGAGCAGAGGTTGTCTCCACAGGTCCCTGGAGACATCCCTGTCCCAGACAGATCTTCAGGATGCTCTTCTCTCCAAGAGCACACCAGTTCTAGCTGTAAAAACATGCAGTGTTAGCTTAATGGTTGGGCTCGGTCTCGGAGCCTTTTCCAGCCTTAACGATTCTGTGGTTCTACAAAGGGTGGCCTATGAAGTTTCTGCTCCTCTTTTCCACACCTATAAATTCTGTGGGCTAAAGGACCAGAAAAAAAGAACAGCAGAGAGAGCCCAGCTCCCCAGCATCACAGAATTCCCACAGAAGCTCTTGCTGCAAAAGGGCATGAGCACAAAGCAAACTCAGAACTGGCTACAAGCAGAAGAAGGCTGGAAAAGCAGGATTTTCCAAAGGGAATGGGGTGAGAAGGGATGCTATTGCCAGGGTTACGCACCTGAAGCAGCCAACATGGTGAGAACAGCCTGGAGTGGGCTGCAGGGGTACTGGGCTTTACCAGGCCCGTGTGGGAAAGGGGTTAGCAAGACAGAAACACTCAAGGTTAATCCTGAATATGGAACAATTCCTTTGAAAATGTTGGCTTTGGGGTAGAATTCCTGCAAGTGGAGATCTCTTGGATCACCTGCCCATGATCCAGGACAGCTGGAGAATGATCCCACCATCCCTCCTGAGGCCCAGATCCCCGTGAACTTGAGAAGGGAAAAAAGGACTGATGTCTTTCAAAGAGCTGCCCTGTTGAACAGTGGATTGCATGATCTGAACCAGAAGCAGAAGGTCTCCTGCCCTCTCCTCCTACTCCAGGCCCATAGCTCTGTGGGACACCAGCTCCCAGCCCCACAGGGAACAGCTCGAGCTCCCACAGAGAAACGATGCACATGCAGCAAGGCAGAAGCGATGCAGAAAAAGAATTAAAAAAAAAATTAAAACTAAGTGGCAGTGGTTAATTGTTCAGTGTTTCAGTTACTTTCTCCTCAGAAAAGAGGAATTCCTGGGGCTGGAGAACACTCCAAGGAGCCAGAGGAGGGCCTGATCCTCTCAGTGCTGTGGGAAGCCTCTGGAGCCCAGCATCTGATTCCAGCTCAGCCCTTTCAAGGCATGGAGGGTCCCAGATGGGTTCCTGTCCTGTGTTTTTGCGGCCTGTTTTTGGGGCCTGCTTTCAGGCAGGCAGGAGGTGCACAAGTCCTGGAGTTCAGCATTCCCAACCTCCTGTCCCTCAGGTCGGTGGGACCATCCGCCTACACCCTGTCGAGCCTGAGCACATCCACATTTCATGGGCAGGATCATACACTTCAGCTGGCATGCCACTGAGGTCCTCTGTTGAGGACCACTACAGCCAAAAAAAATGAGTTACTGAACTCAGCATCTTAAAGTGGAACCACGAGGAGCCATGCAGCAGGTGGAGGCCTCTTTCCCATCCTTCCAGCCTCTGCAAGAAGTGGAGGAGAGCCACAACCACCTGGAGCAGGTCAGCATGGCTTGGAGTCCAAGCCTGGTGGGATGAGGGACACCAAAGCCACATCTGCAGCAGCCCTACCAGCCAGAGAACCTGGA
Source organism: Onychostruthus taczanowskii (assembly GCF_017590055.1). NCBI lineage: Eukaryota > Metazoa > Chordata > Aves > Passeriformes > Passeridae > Onychostruthus > Onychostruthus taczanowskii. The sequence continues at coordinate 724,427 of NW_024498973.1, forward strand.
AAGGGATGGGAGTGCTCTGGTACCCCGGGGCTGTAGAGAAAACAGCTCTGAAAACTGCAAGCCCAGAGCAGCGTTCCTTCTTTCCCCCATCTCCTTGTCCGTGGGGATGGCAGAGCTGGGTTTATTCATCCCCTTGTCTGTGGGGATGGCAGAGCTGGGTTTATTCATCCCCTTGTCTGTGGGGATGGCAGAGCTGGGTTTATTCATCCCCTTGTCCGTGGGGATGGCAGAGCTGGGTTTATTCATCCCCTCTCCATTGATGGGTGTGCGTCAGCGGCTGCACGGGTGTGGGAGGTGCAAGTGTGCCTCAGTCAAATCTCAGCCTTTCAGCTTAATGACACCTCAGGGGGCGCAGGCCGCTTCCCCTGGCACGGAGAAAAACAGCAGGGGAAAGAAATGATCCGTCAATATAAACCAAAAAGGAAGGGGGAGAAAAAAAACAAACACCACCCCAAAGCCTCCACAGCAGGAGGTGAAGAAAAAAACAACACCTGGAAAAAAAATACATCAATAAATAATTGAATCTCATTTTCTTTGGCACGAGGCAGATAAATCTCAGAATGGTTTGGATTGGGAGGGATCTGAAAGCTCATCCCATTCCACCCCCTGCCATGGGCAGGAACACCTTCCACTATCCCAGGCTGCTCCAAACCCCATGTCCAAACTGGTCTTGGACACTGCTGGGGATGGGCCAACCTATGCCAGGGCCTCACCCCCTCACAGGGAAGTATTTCTTCCTAAAAAAGAGAATGATTAAGGATGGATGGTTGATGGTGAGGATGCTGGAGCAGGGATGCCGAGCAGAAGCACAGGAAAAGGGGATTGGGCTGCACCAGTCCTGGGGGAAGGTCCGTGCCAGCACACTCCACATGTGTGCCACACGAAAACACACAACAGTAGGAACAGCCATTGATCTTGTGATGGGCATCCCAAAAATGCCAGTGGTTTGCACTGCAGGAGGAGGAATACAGGAAGTAGAGGGCAGCAGACATTTCCCATGAGATGGAGGAGAGGATGCCAGCTCCCACATACACAGGATTCCTTTAGAGCAGGATAATGGTGACCATACCTAGACAAGGAGCTTTTACACCTAATTGGCCTCAAGAGGAGTGGCACAGCCTGGACAGACCCACAGCCCCAGCTGGGGAACCAGGAACTCTGGCAGGAGCCCATTCATCCCATTATGATGAACTTCCCCAGAATTTCGGGATATTCAGCCACAGAAAAAGCTGTGCTTTGAGAACAGCACTCAGCAGAGAAGCACAGATCTTGTGGAGGTCATAAAATCTCTCCACAGGCAGACACTGCTGGCTTTGCTACTGCCCCTTGTTGCCCAGCACCAGCTCCACATCCTGGGCTTGTGGCTCGCTGTTCCAGCTGGAACTGGGATGCTGTGGGCTCCAAAGCAGAGCCCCAGCCCAGCCTGGGCATCAGGCAGAGCCCGAGGCTGGCTCAGGGCTCCCAGGGTGCTGCCACCCCTCCTGTAGCATGCACGTGCCAGCTCCCGTGCCACGAGGCGCCCGTGCCGAGCAGCCCACGCTCCGGCAGGCAGATGATGTTTTTCTGAATGCATCCCCAGCTATAATGAGACATTACTCACAAGCTGCGGAATAAAATGGAATAATAGCATCTCTGGGCGTTAGTCATGCTTTAAATGCGTACCTTTCAGAGCAGGAGGGGATTTGATAGGATAATCTTCCAAGAGACACGTAGGAAGCTTTCATTGAGGGACACGGCCCCATCGGCAAATTACAGCTTGCTGCTCTTCGTGCTGCTGCACTGAATGATGCTGTTGGGGGGGGGCAAATATGGGGCAGGGGGGGCCACATCCCCCTGCAGAGCGGTTTGGGGCAAGACAACAGGATCTGGGAGTTTTGCCAGCTCCAGGTGCCACAATTCTTTCAGCTCTCAGTGCCAGGCCATGCCTGACCACAGTCACACAAGGGCTTTTTCTTCCCTTTGCCCTGCTCTCTGACTCCGGCATCCTCGGTGGATGAGCTCCCTACCCAAACAAACCCTGTGTGGCTGGAAGGGAACACGGGCTGCTGCAGAAGAATAAACTCATTTTGCACATGTGGAACCAGGCTCCAAACCTCTGCAAGCAAGGAATGCTGCAGCCTCCCGCAGGCACTGCGCTCAGGATGCCTTACCAGAAGGGGCCGGGAGCGCTGCAGGGAAGCTGGTTGGGCTGGGAAAACGCGGTTTTTCCCCAAAACCACGTCTGTTTGGATGACCCCCGACAAGGAGCAGGAACCCACGTGCTGGGAAAGCCCAGCATCCTGAGGTCTGCCCTGGGGGAGCCCCACGGGACAAGCTGGCTCAGCACCGGCACCACCGCGCTTTGTTTGGGAAGGTTCATCACAGGATCTCAGCCCTGCGATGAGCAACTCATCCCTCCTTTCTTTACCTGCGTTTGAGGCATGCTAAAGGCTGCCAGGCAATCTTTCCTGTGTGCTCAAGGAGATGGAGAGGAAATCTGGTTCCCAGTCAGAGGCTCTTAACCAATTTCGGCCGTGGCGCAGCGCGAGAGAGAAACAATTTCGCACAGCGGTGCAGGAACGTTCCTGCAGCCTCCTGCCGACCCCAGAGAGGCTTCTGGGAGGGATGAACACAACACAGCAGAGCAGGTGAGGCCCAAAGCCTCCTGTCTTGCCCCAGGGAAGAGCCCCTCAACCTGCCTGAGGGGGTTTTGTCCTTAGCGGCTGCCAGCCCCAGGGCAGCGTGGTGGGGCCACTCAGGCAGCTCTCACCCTTCAGCTGGAGGTGCAGAGGCTCCAGCTCTGGTAGAAAACACAGGCAGCCTCCAGGAAAGCAAAAACACACCCTGTGCCCTTCTCCAGGGGCTTCTTGTATTGCCAAAAAAAAAAAAAAAAAAAAAAAAAAAAAAAAAAAAAAAAAAAAAAAAAATCAATCAAAATAAGGTAGAGAAAAACAAAAAGAGAAAAAAGGGAAGGGAAAGAGTCACATAAGGATGTTGCAGTTCTCCAGTTCTCCTGGTGAGAACAGCTCCTCAGTCACAGGTAAGATGTGAGCAAGCCTGCACACCTGTGTGGCAGGGGATGAGGCCTGGGAGCCTCCCAAAGCCCTAGAAGGGGATTAAAGCCACCCTGTCTTCAAGTGGTGGACCCATAAATACACATGGTGCGTAACTCAGGTCCCTTCTGAACATCCAGTGGTGCCTCAAATCACCCCAAAGAAGGAAAAATCTCCATTTTCCTATGGCAGTGCTACACCTGCTACAACACCAGTGCAAAAATTCAGAGCAGCAAGACCCAAAATACTCCCTCTCCTTCTCCTTTTGCATCCAGCTAGCTAATTAATTTGGAACAGTGGCAGCTAATTGATACCACGGAGAATTTAACAGCAGCACTGATGACCCTTGCACACCTCCCTGGTCTCTGCAGGCATATCAGGCCCTGGTCCCTGCTGCAGGAAGCAGGTGGAAAAGCAACAACTTCCCCTTTAAACTAAATCAGGGTGAAAGCAAAAAAATGAAAAGAGTGCCCTGCACGTTTCCAAGCATGAGGCTCCCATACAAATGGTCCCCGCAATGTTTAAACCATTTGGGCTCCTTCCTTATGCTGTTTCTAAGTTTGAAGAATGCCTGCTGGGGATGATTAATATTCCTCCTCCTACACTTACCCGTTACTCCTGACAGCAAAAATTAAAACAGGAGCTTCTCTTCATTCAACCCCGGCCCACAGGAACGTGGTTACATGGGGAAAAGCTGCTAATAAAAAAAAGGGGGAAGGTTTGTAAATCTGCTGCATTCACAGGCAGGAGAGGTGTGGCTCTCATTCAGCATCCCCGCTGGATGAAAGTTCCCTTGCCTCCTCCTGGCGGGATGCTCGGCACCAGCGCTGCTCAGACAGCTTTTGGGGGAAGGCAAGAGGGGCAGCGCCTCAATCCGGGTGCCTGGCACAGTGGGAATGTCAGGCATGGCAGGGATGCCTGCGGGATCTCTGGCTCACACCAGGTGCTGTGGGCACTGCCTGGGAGCAGCCAGGAGCCATCCCAGAGCCTTCCAAACTCAGCTCCTCGTTGTGCTGCTGTTCCTGCCTTCAGCTCTGCTCCTCCTGCGCCTTTCAGGGTGTCACCATGATATTTTTTATGAAAAATCCCTTCGCCGGTATTTTTCTCCTGAGAAGCCTCAGAAAATAAATGTAAACAATAATTATCTGATGCTTTGGAAGGCGGCAGGTGCATCTTTGGTTGGTTCCATGTGAATTGTTTTTACTTGGTGACCAATCACAGTCCAGCTGTGTTGGGACTCTGGTCTGTCACAAGTTTTTATTATCCGTTCCTTTCCTAGCCTTCTGATGTATTCCCTTCTCTCTATAGTTTAGTATAGCTTTAGTATAGCACTTTTTAATATAATATAATGATATAATAAATCAGCCTTCTAAGAAATATGGGGTCAGATTCATCTCTTCGCTTGTCCTGGGACCCGCAAACACACGGACATCAGGGCACCCTTCAGCAGGGACTACAGCATTCTGCTCAGCCAAGCCCTGGAGTGCCCGGGCACAGGAAAAGCTCCCTGTGGATCTGTGAGCGGCCCCGCCCGTGCCTCCATCCCTGGGCTGCCATTCCATGGGATGCGGGGAGACTTTCAGAGCTGGGCATTTTCCTGTGACCCTGGAACAGCCTGGGGTGAAAAGGGCCTTTGAAGCTGCCCCAGGGCCACAGGAGCATCTTTGTCACCCAGGGTCTGCTTTCAGAGAAGGCTTGTTCTGCATGGGGGGGCTTTGACCTGTCACTACCACAAGACCTTCATGGGCTCCACCTCAAACTCATTCAAAACCCATCAAAGGCTCTTCAAGGCTGTCCAGCATCCTGAACCTGAATCCTTGAATGTCACAGGTATCCCTGCCATGCTCAGAAGGGTTTGTGCTCATCACATGCAAGATCTCAGCTCCCTATAGAAATGGTTCCCCATTAATTTGACCCATTTATAATTTTTTGGGCAGGAATAGTGGTTTGCCTTTCCTTTGTCCTCCTTGCATGGAGGGCTGGGGAAATCAGTTTTTCCCCCGTGCTTCACCATGTGGCTTGGCTACAGCAGATCTCCAAATTCCAGAGGGCAGAGTTAACTGTGAGTCTGGAAAGCTTCAAGGGACATCGTGCAAGAGACACTTACACAACTCTAATGAGGCAGAGATGTCCTCAAGATTAAAAAAAAAATACAAGAAACCATGTTAATTGCAGCCCTTTCCCTTCAATTAGCTTCCCTCCATTTAAAAGAAGGAATGAGAGATCAGAAATTCCAGGCAAGCCTAAGAAAATGGGTGTTCCACAGCAACTGAACGGGGCTTGGAGCATCCTGGGATAATGGAAGGTGTCCCTGCCCATGGCAGGGGATGGAACTGGATGAGCTGTGAGATCGCTTCCAACCCAAACCATTCCATGGTCCCAAGTGTGCTGCCCCGGGAAGGAGGAGATTCCCCAGCCCCATCCCCACCGTGACATTTGGATGCCCTCAGACTCGGCAGGTCTTTTACAAATCGGGTTAATCACTGCCTCACACAAAGCACCTTCACGGGGCGGGCGCAGAAACAGCAAGGAACAACGGCGTTCCTCTTTAATGAGGATAAAGATCAAAACGAAGTCAATTAAGTCTGCCGCTGGTGACATTTGTCTAAGCACATGAAAATTGGTATAAGCTGAAGCAAGACAAGTTGTTTGAACTCTGTGGGCAGGATTATTTCTCTTTTTTCTCCCCCCCCCCCCCCCCTTTAAAAATTAGTTTTTCATGATGCATTTCAATTCTGTTTCCCTGCGTTACTGGGTAGGTTCAAGGGACATGTGGGACAGATTCCACTCGACAGTTTGTAAACAGCTGACGTGGGAGGGAGAGGGCACTCGAGCTATTGGAATTGTTTTCATTCAAAAAATTTCGTCAATTAATTCCTCCCCCAAGTGCCTGCTCTAAACAGCGCTGAGCCGCGTTCCTCCCCTCGGAGCGGCGCACACAGATGTGCCTTCTGTTCCTCCCCAGCGTCGAGGCTGTGCCAATGTCAAGGTGCTAATGAGCTGTAGCAGGAGTCAGGCGAGGACAAGGCGCGGCAGCGAGAGCAGGATCCTTCCAAAGGCTCCTCCGCAGCCTCCGGGCAGCGACAGGAGCGGGAACCGGGGCTGAGCCGGCCGGGATGCCCGAGGAAGAGCATCCACAGGCTCACACACTGGGGACCTCTGAGAGCAGGGACAAGGGACGTGCGTGTCCTGTCCGTGCTCCTGGGGTGTCCTTCCCAGCCCAGGATATTCCGTCCTCCTTATGTGTCCTTCCCAGCCCAGGATATTCCGTGATTCCACATCAATCCAGCCTGCGCGGAGTTTAAAATCTCTGTTTCTGTGCTAAACACCGGCCCCGTGCCCTCCAGGGTGGCACCTACAATTCGGATGTTTCCCCTGCGCACTCAGGGGAGCCAGAGTCGTTACATCCGTCACACTTCCATCAATACCTTCCCATCTCAATTCTCCCCTGCCCGCCTTTACCACACCAGAATATTTCAAGCCCCAGGACAGGGATGTCTCTTAAGACAGTACCTGCTGACCACTTAATGACAGAGCGATTACCAGGCGGTGATTACACGGCAAACTTCCACCTCGGAAAGCGGCGGCTGACACCGCGGCGGTGGCACCAGGGAGGTGCCCGGCTGCAGAGCCACAGCCCCGGGTGCCAGCACCCACCGGAGGGAGGGCAGGAGCTCGGCTTGGGCACAGCCTCCCCCTCGCCACATCTTTGCCCTCAGGCACCAAGCCCAGCAGCAGGAGCCCAGTGACCATCCTGCAGCCCCAGGGATGCTCCAGCCCTCTCTCCTCAGACTGGTTCTGCACCTGGGCAAGAATACCCAGCCACAGGCAGAGCACTTTTCCACCAGGCATCAGAGCTTTCCTCTCCAGACTGGTGGGAATGAGAAGTAATTAAATGTTATTTCTCGCTATTGTTGCTTCCCCTGCCTCTGTGAGCAGCTGTCTCCCGGCTCTCTCTCACATTTGGAGCTTGCTGGAAGCATCCCTGGATTGCCCTTCCTACTCTCCAGCAAGCTGCTTTTCCCAAGGACTCCCTTCTGCATCTCCCTGCAGGAAGCACAGAAAGCGCTGCCTCCTCCACTGACTCATAATCCTTCCCTCAAACATACAGATTATTTAAACATAAGCAGGGATTTCATGCCGGGTTTCAGAATGCCAGGGGCTGGAGAGCATTAAAATCCACCATCTTATCCTCAGCATGCCCAGTCCCAGCACCCAGAAGCAGAACCACAGAGGAACAATCGCTCTTCCAGCCCGGAGATGGAGCCCAGCGCCTTCCCCTCAGTGGGAAAATACAGACATGCCAGGTCAGCTGCTCCTGGAAGCAAAACCCAAACCCCACATGTCATTGGGCTGTAGGGTCACCTCTTTGACACTAAAAAACCCCCTAAGCCTGCTGAGGTTGTACCACGGTGGCCCAGGGCTGAGCTTGCCCTTTGGCTCTCCTTGACCTCCTGGAAGTCTCAAGAAAGCCACATTTTACCCACACCTATCAGCAGGCAACAGTACAGGGATCCAGAGTCCAGATCCCCAAGAAATAAGCTAATTGGAATGCAAAAAAAAAAAAAAAAAAAAAAAAAAAAAAAAAAAAAAAAAACCACAAAAAAAATCCCAGAAGCACTGCAGGATATTTCCAATTACAAGATCCAGGCAAACACCCTCAGAGACACCGAGCAGCAAACACTTCCCACTGTGCTCCCCAAACCTCGTTCTCCCAGCAAGCCCCTGGATCAGCCCGTCTCCACCTCCCCCCCCAGCAGGTCCCATCTTTCTCAGGGAGCTGTTCCCCTCATACCATCCTAAAAACCCCCGCAGGGCTCCTCACCTCTGGCTCTTGCAGCTCCAGGAGCATTAACAGCCCCCCAAAATACCCCCCAAAACCTTGCTGCAGCCCTGCCCCTCCTTTCAAACCTTTATTCAACAGTTTTTCATTGGCACTTTATTACAGCCTGGGTCAGTAATGAGGCATCTAATTAACCCCTTCCAGGCAGGAGTGAGGTGGGATGTGCTCGCCCTCCTGCCCGGGGTGAGAGGGTTTTCCCTGCCCTCTTGTAAATCCATCTGTGCCAACAGAGCAGCGCCACGTGGAGGGATGGGGCCGAGCTCTGGCAGCTGCTGGGCAGCTCCCGGGCCACCAGAGCTGAGGGATGGGGTGCAGGACAGCAGGGAGTGGTGCCACAGCTGTCAGAGGTGTCACGGTTTTATCCCTTTCCTGCTCTCCTTTGATTCCACCCAACCAGCCCGACACAGGGAAGCTGCTGCATTCCCTCCCCTGAGAGCGGGACGGGGTTTATTGTCGACTCGGTGCTGGCCACCTGTATTTTCAGTGGGTTTTTCTGGTGATTCCAGCGCTTCTCAGCGATCCCGGAGTGCTGGGTTTGCCCCCGTGCCCGGCGCATCCCCCGGCACGGCAGCCGCCCTCCGGCGCGGTCACTGGCACCCAGCTCCAAACCCCGCATCTTTATTAGCAGGTGCTAAATTGCCGCTCCAGCTGCTGAATGCTAACAATTAACTCAATTAACATCTAAACAGATGCAATTTTTGAGGAAACGAACAACATTAATAACAATCAAAAGGGGGAAAAGATGCAATTACGCATGTGGATAAAAAAGCCCCGCGCGGCTCCAGCCAGGCGTGCGCTGTTCCCGGTGTCCCCTGGGCAGCTGTCAGAGCACGGCCCTCTCTCGGAGGGCTGGCAGGACGTGCAGCTCGGGGTATCCATCCTTCCTGCCGCTGGATGTGGAGCCAGGGATGCGGAGCCAGCCGAAGGTATCCGCGCAGCGGATCCTCCGCAGCCTCTCCCGCTGGAAAGGCGTTTCCTCGCAGGCAAAAGCTGCAAACCCCAATTAAAACAGATCTCTGCCTTGCTCCGGCTCCGTGACCTTTTTCTGCCAGGAGTGACCTCCTGCCTGAGCTCCGTGTAGGACACAGGGACATCTAATGGCAGGAGAACAACACTGCGAACGGCGCAGCTTAAAAACCACGGAGGCGGCAGCGAAAAAATTGGGTGAAAACCGCGAATTCCCAGGCTCGAGCTGGGGCTGTGTCCTGGCCCGCACCCCTCCAGCTCCCAGCTCCTGGGAATGGCTGTGCAACGAGATGTTGCTGCCCCGAACGTTCATGGAAAGGAAGATTTGTTGCTTCCAAAAAGCCTTTATTTTTATATCCGCATCTACTCCCTGCCACCTCGAGTCTCCAGACTGCCCTCCTGGCATGTTTGGGTTATCACAAAGCAGCTTCCATAGAACCATGGAATCGCAGCGTGGTTTGGGTGGGAAGGGACCTTGGAAACCATCCCATCCCACCCCTGCCATGGGCAGGGACACCTTCCACTGTCCCAGGCTGCTCCAGCCCCAGTGTCCAACCTGGCCTGGGGCACTGCCAGGGATCCAGGGGCAGCCACAGCTGCTCTGGGCACCCTGTGCCAGGGTCTGCCCACCCTGCCAGGGAGGAATTTTTCCCAGTATCTATTCATGGACCCCTTTTCCCAGCCAGCTGTGCTCCCTACAAACCAGGGACAGCACCCCTTCCCTGGAACCCTCTGTGCCCCACAGACAATGGGGTCCACAGTGGGCAGAGCCCTAAGTGCCGCTCTCTGCCAGCTTTAATGCTCAGATTAAATTTTAAAGAGCATTTAATCGGCAATTGCTCTGCTCTCTCCATTTATGCACATCTCCCTGTGCCAGTGCTTTTCCATGGGCAGAGGGGGAAGAAGAGGGTTTGCAAAGGAACTGGATGGGTCTCCCCTCGAAGCCAAACCCCTTCTCTCGGAGGCTGAGGATGTTCTGTGTTGATTTGTGAGGGATTTGCCCTAGTTTTGTGGGTTTTGGAGATCGACTGTTTACGTGCATTTGCATCTCATTCCAGATGTCGGCACAGGGAAAAGGCAAAACTCAAGACTTGGGCTTTCCATGTTCATTTTCCTTGCATTCAGGAGGAAAATAAAATGTGCTGGGACAAGCAAGAACATGCCCCCTGTTTTTTTCTTTTTTTTCTTTTTTGTTCCAGCCAAATCTCAAAATTCTGTAATTGCCATTTAGGTCAGGGGTTTCTAAAGAAAGCAAACCCCAAATTCCCGTGGAAGGAAGGACTGCGGTGTCTCACTCTGTTTGCCAATAAAGCAGGATTTCATCCCAGTAATACCTCCCCAGGAAAATACTCCACTTTGCTTAAACAGCAAGAGACTTGGCTGATAAAACTGGGGTTAAGGATACATAAACAAGCTAGATAGGGTTTTGCCCTATCTCCAGTTTATACCTGTCCTTATTTCAGTGTAAATAGGATTTCTGGAGCAATGCCCTGTGTCCTATAGCCCACATCACAGCCAGTTGTTGACAAATCCAACCCACTGCTCGTTGCCATCCTCTCATTTAATGTTTTATTCCCTGTAATTTGGAAGTCTACTGGAAACAAGGCAAACTTGGGGATAAAAACTGCCCAGGGTTTGGTGAGGCAGCACCTTCACTCAGGGTTTATCCTGGACAAGGCAGCTAAAAGAGACTCCAGAGCTTTCCCGATGCAAACGGGAGCATCAGTCTCCAGTTCATCTTTATATGTCTCCTGTTCAGCTGAAGTGTTATGGACTGGGCTGGCTGTTTGCAAAGTGCAGGCCCAGGCCGTTCTCCTGCTGCATCCTGCATTCCAGGATTCAGGGATGCTCTGCAGCTTTTCAGGCAACACACAGAAAAAACACCTTGCACCTGTGCTCCAGGTGCTTTTGGGTTTTTCCCCCAGTGGCAGTGCGCAGTGACACCTGTGCAGTTATTTGTCCCCAGACAAGGTTTGGGAACAGCTTTTCCAGGCCACGGGTCCATCCTAATTTCCTTCTGAATGGGGGAGGTAGAGCCTTATACCAAGATTTCCCAGGGCAGGCATCAGCCTCCCCCTCCAGGCTGGCAAACCCCAGCCCTGCCCAATTCCCCTCCCACTGGAATATTGACTAACGAGCTGCAGAACCCTACAAGGTAAGAAATGCTGCCTGGAGGGGGCTGAAAAAACCCAGGAAAAATTGGGATTTTGGTTTTCCAGAAGCAGGTGCTTGGAGGGGGTGTCCCTGCTGGCCCTACAGGCAGGAGGTGCAGCAGCATCCCTGGCTTTGCCTGGGCACAGTGGATGAGTCCAGCCCCGTGGAATCCCGAGCTCAGTCAGCCTGCAGAAAAATAAATCAATACATGGCATGAAGGAGGGAAATCTTTTGGGCCAGATAACCCCTCACACATCACTGGCTGAGTGTGGAGATCTCCTAAAGCCCGTGAGCCTGATGGAGTCACCCTGCTGCCCACTCATCCAAAACCACACAGATTCCTGCCTTTTCCCCCCAAAAGCTGCTGCCAGTGGAACCCAGGAGTGCTGAGGAGCTGCTGGGTTCAAATCTGGATAAAACAACTCTGTCGCTCAGCAGGGAGTCTTCAGCAGAGTGGTCTACACAAACACTCTGACAAAACTCGGGTGCTTTTTCAAGCAATCATGAAAGTTGTGAAGGATAGGAGCCAATTCCCATCTCTTTTAGCATCCACTTACTCTCCACGCCAAAGCTTTTTGGAAACCCTTAACTGGTAGCTTTGAAGCATTTGGAAAAAAATTGGTTTCCACTTTTCATTGATGTACTGTCTCTTTTTTCTGCCAAAACCCACATTTTTTTTTCGCCAAAATAAAAACCCACTAGTGTATGAAAGCAGAGCTCATCCCCCAGGGAGGGCAGAGCTAGCAAGTAAGAGCTGACAGAAATAGAAAAGCTTCCAGGAAATAATATCTTCAGTGCTATTTTATCTGCTCCATCATCCTGCAGTCAGGAGAGTAATTTCACCAGCGTCCAGATGAGCCCAGTTAAAGCTTTCTAATTTTCAGGGACCTCTCCAGAAAATCTGTGGTGTACCTAAGTCACGGAGACCTTGTGCAGACCCTGTTGGTGCTCACTTCCTCCTCAGGCAATGCTGACAAGCCTGGCTGTGACCTGGGGGTTTGTTCCAGCTCCCACATTGCCCTCAGGAGCATGGAGGTGTCCACCAGACCACCAAAAATGTCCGCAAGAAATTCCTCAGCTCTCTGTAGTTCTTTAGGAAGGGACAGCAGACCTTTCCTGCCAGGTTTGCAGAGTAGGGAGGGTAGGATTGACCCCGTTTGGCTGGAATTTTTGGGGCTGAGAAAGCAAGCACACTATGGACATCCAGCTCTCCAAGGCCCGCGTGGCTGACTGAGATTTTTTCACCAAGGGGGCAGAAGAGAAAACCCCAAAACAAATCCCCTTCCATGGAATTTGGGGCAGAGTCACCTCCCTGGTGACCTGAGGGCTGCAAGCACCCACAGTCCTGGTTCCCCCCAGGTGTTCTGAACGCCCATCCCAGCACATCTGGGCTCTCCAGAGGACACAGGCAGGCAGGGCAGATGTCTGGGGGTGTTTGCCATCAGCTCCTTCCCACCCCTGCTTCCAGAGTGCAAAGGCACACCAGGGAGGGCTTTGCCTCAGGGCAAGGAGGGCTGGCTAAAAACCCCAAAAGAACCCCAGCCCAGCTTGCTTGGAGCCCACAGCTTGCTGAGGGTACAGAGGTGACTTTGTGAGGGGGGAGTGAAGCCATGGGGACACTCGCTGCCCTCCTGCCCCTCTGTGGGTGTGCAGGAGGGTGGCACCAGCCCAGGGGCATCCCAGCCAGCCCAGCACATCACCCAGTCCCCCGACCCAGAGCAGGAAATCTCCCAGCCTCAGCTTCCAATTAACCTTTCCCATAGGGAAACCCAGAGGTTTCCATCTTCTCCTCCAGCAGGGACTGGGAAAAAACCTGGCAAGTCTGACTTACAGCTGCTGCTGGCCTGGTTTCAGAGGGTGCCAAGCCTGCCCCCGTGCCTGGTGCTCAGCAGGGCTGTGATCAGCCCAGGGGGATGGAGCCCCTCTGCACGGCAGCTTTCCACCCCAGGAGAGGCTCTCTGGGGAGATGGGCAGCAGGTCGGGCTGGGAAAGTCCTGCTAGGACACGTGTGCTCCTTTATGGCTCCAAAGGGAACATTTCTCATTATCTCTCCTCGCAATTTAATTAATCTGCATTCAGTAATGAACCTTGAAATTTCAATTAAAAACATCATTACTAATCAGGACAGGATTCAAAGCAGTCAAGGGCTCTTGATAGCTTTGCAGTGGCAGGAAGTTTGGGTTTGTGTGCTCCATCTCTTCGTTTTGGACACAGACCCACGGTGGTTTGCCTCTCCTCTGGCGCTGGCAAACCCAGGCACAGCAGGTACCTCTTGAGCTCCCTTTGTGCAGAAAACCACGGGGCTCCAAAATATCCCCCAAAAAAAAGGGAGAGACACCCAAAAAATCAGCAGAACCAATAAATAAATAGATGTCTGTCCCGGGACATGGTTGCCTGGAGCATTGTCCAACGACTAAAATCTGGGGAAATGGAGATTTGCCATTTCTGGAGCTCCTTGTGCTCAGCCCACGAAGGAGGCTGGCAGCAAATCACAGGAGCTGCGGGATGAGCGCTGCCCCAGGAATGTCAGAACACCCTGACCCCAGCGAGGCATCCCTCCCCACGGAGATCCTCCTCCTCCTCCTCCTCCTCCGGCACGGTTGGCACGCCCTGCTGCTCCCCAGTTTGTCCTTGCAGGGCCGGCACTGGAACATCGCTCCCTGGCTGTAAAACCCGAGGTAACGCAGCCCTTCCCCTGCTTCCAGTAACAACTGGATCGTGAGCATAAATCCATGGGGAAAATGGCAAAAGTGAGCAAGGGGGGAAAGAGAAATTAATCCTGTGCACCCCAAGCTGCCCGTGTTCTTTAGAATAGATAAGAATAATAAATATATTCGCTGGAAGAGAATAAAATTAATGTTTTTGGTTTGTTTCAGAGGAAAGCTGCACCTCCAGCAAAATTGCAGGAGGATGAGGAAAGCTCAGGGGGCAGGAGACAAGGGAATGGCAAATGTCCTGGCAGTGCAGCCTTCAAAGGCAAAACCAGACAGTGGAAGGCAAAGCTGGATTTTTTATCAGCTCCCCCAACTTTTGGGCTGTGGTTTTTAGTGCGCTGCAGGTGTGTGATTTCCCAGATCCCATGCTGACTGCAGCCCTCTGCACATCCCAGCAGACTGAATTATCCCACCCAGGAGGTGTCTGTGGGACGATGCTCTCCTGCTCTCCAGCACTGCCCAAAGCCCTTTCTGAGCACTGAACTCCCATTTGGGAGCAGAGACAGAGATTATTCCCTGAGGCCCCTCCACAAATAGCTCAGAACTGTGAACACAGAGAGAGGGTGGAAGTTGAAGCTTGGCTCTGTGCAGTACAGGTAAAAGCCCCATCACCCAAGCTGCCTCTCCAAGGAAAACGCAAATGGAAATGGGAAAATGGCAAATCCGGGATCAAACCCCATTTATTCCATGTGCTGTTTCCAAAGCCTGGCCAGTCCACAGCTGGGATAATGAGATTTAAGCCACAAAGGTAAAACTCACAGAATAAATTATTAATCACAGGTTGTTTGCCCAGGATCAGTGGGAAAGGAGGGAGCATTCTGAAAGCTCCAGGAGGCAGCATTTGTGCTGCATCACCAAAAGGTGAGGTGCAAGCACAGGCACCCACAGCTTCAGGATATTCTCCTCATTCCCTGCCCTGGGTTAAAACTGGGATGGGGAGGTGTCTCCTTCAGGTGCAATGTGTTCACATGCCCAGATGACAAGGGATGGAGGGACAGGGCAAGGGGAATAGGGAGGTTAAGGTTGGATATTGGGAAGGAATCGTTCCCTGGCAGGGTGGGCAGGCCCTGGCACAGGGTGCCCAGAGCAGCTGTGGCTGCCCCTGGATCCCTGGCAGTGCCCAAGGCCAGGCTGGACACTGGGGCTTGGAGCAGCCTGGGACAGTGGGAGGTGTCCCTGCCCATGGCAGGAGTGGGATGGGACTGGCTTTGATGTCCCTTCCCACCCAAACAATTCCATGGTGACCAGCATGGTCACACTATGGCTGTTGAGAGAGCAGGTGCCTTCCAAGCATCTCCCCAAAAATCCCAGCTGGCACACACTGAGCGTGGCCCTGGGGGGGTTCAGCCTGTTCAAGGGGGGGTCTAAACCCACTCTGGGGCCTCTGCAGCTGCTTTGTACCTCTGGCTGTGTCTCATTTCCCCAGGAGCTGCCCACCCCTTCTGTAAGCCTGGCTGGGCTCAGGGCTCAGAGATGTTCCCTGGCACGGAGAGCTGGGGTAATTTTCAGTGGGGCCCACACCCAGGATTATGGCTTTGAAAAAGGAGGAAACACGGGAGCTTGGCTCAAAGGAACATGCTAATTGCTTGAGCAGGAAAAGAAAGAGCCTTTTTTTTTCCTGGTAGAAGGCATCTGATAAAAGCCTGAGACCAGTGGTATTTATATTAGCAGATTTTACATCCTCCTTGTGTGTACTTGGACTATGAGATATAAATCAAAGCAGGGGTTCATTCCAAGAACAGTTTATTTTTATCAGAGAAGTATGTGCTGGCAAACCAGATATTGGTATGTTGATTTTGTTGGTTAGGTGTGATTTATAATAGTTCCTATTGTTTTATGGTGTGTTTCACTTAATTTATCCAAGTCGTGGGTTCAGGGTTTTTTTTTGTTTTGCTCCATTTAATATATATTTTCTTATGGGTGGTTTTGCATTTTGGTGGTTGGCTGCAGTCTTAGAGCACTTTAATGCAAAGGAAGAGCCTGAAACCATGAAAACAAATCCTAAATGGCTTTGCAATCAAACATCCCCCTCTCTAAATGGATCCCTGCAAGGTGGAGAGCAAAGCAGCACAGAATGATTCTCAGTCTGAGCAGGGCAAATCCTCAGCAGGCTTTGGGAAGCAGCTGCATCCCTGGGATCACCCAGAGGCTGAGTTCCCAGGAGGCACCTGCAGCAGGGGATGTAAAACCACAGAATCATGGCATATCCTGGGCTGGAAGGGCCCCACAGGGATCATGGAGCCCAAGCGCTGGCCCTGCACATCCCAGGAATCCTCTATGACGGAGGAGGAAGGGAAGAGCCCAGAAAAAGGCTGAATCCACAGCACCCAGCTGTGCCCAGCATCCCCTCAGCTCTTCCTGTAGCTCAGAACCAGGGAAGCTTTGCAGTGGTGTGTCAGGAATTGAAGCAGCTTCCTGAGCCTGGGCTCTGCTGGCAGCTCCGTGGCAAGGAGAGGGTGCCCTGCTCGTTAGCTCAGTGCCTGCGGCTGGTAATTAAAGCAGGGAACGAGAGAGAGAAGATTAAAAAAAAAAAAAAACACCAGAAAAATCACCTTCTTCAAGATTTATGAGAATATAAACTCGGAGCTGAGATGTTCCTATCACCACCTACGAGGCCCAAGGGACAGCTTTGCCCTAATGCAGTCGGATGTTTGTCCCGGTGATGGATTTGGATCGGGAAGGTGAGCAGGGAGCTCCAGAGCTGCCAGAGGAGCCTCGGGGCTGCCAGCTTCTGATTTCCCCAGAGCCTGTCCAGCTGATGGGGGGCAGTGAATGTCCCCCACCCCTGGCCAGGGGGAGGCTGGGCAAGGGGCAAGGGAGCAGCAGGGTCTGAGCCTCCCCTCAAAGGCACGGGGGTCCCTCTCCTGCTCAGCTGGGCTGAGCCTCGCCTGTCCCAGCAGGGAGGGCTTTGCTGCCCCTGGGAGCTCTGAGCTGCATTTTGGACTCTGAAAGTGTCCATCAGGGAGGCCCAAAGGATCAAAGCCCTGCTCTGACCAGGAATTTGTGAATCAGGGAGAGCAAGGAAGAGCAATGCTTGGGGCTGTGCTGCCCGAGGAACCCCAAAGCCATGGCCAGGAGGAATCCATCAAGAGGCAATCCAGAACCTTTTATCTCCAAATCAAAATGAAAGGTAAAATAAATAAATAAGTAGAAGCAGCACCAAGGAGGAATTTTTTAAGACACAAAAAGGGAAACATGCAACATGAAGACTCCTTATCCACTCTGGAGCCAAAGTTCCTGCAAACTGCTGCAAACTTCCTG
The DNA here is from genome assembly GCF_017590055.1 of Onychostruthus taczanowskii. NCBI lineage: Eukaryota > Metazoa > Chordata > Aves > Passeriformes > Passeridae > Onychostruthus > Onychostruthus taczanowskii. The sequence goes on from NW_024498973.1 coordinate 741,397, forward strand.
TAAAAGTAAAGAAAGCCTTTCCCATTTTGAGTTTCTAACCCTCCACGGGGAGCCTGCCTGCCCCTCGGAGTGAGCCCCAACTTCACTGTGGGGAAAGAGCCACATCCATTCCAGTTAAGGTAATCTCCTGCCTTAATAATTCATGGACTGCTTTCAGGAGAGCTCGGAGATCTGAGGAAAGCTGAAAGCCTCTGTGCACATCTGTCAGCAGCACCAATCAGTGTCTACCTCTGGAACAGAATAAAAATCAGTGAAAGCATTTTGACTAAGCAACAGGGTCAAGTATTGGCTCCTTCCAAGCCACATAAGTCACATCTGGCTTTTTTACACATTTTTCCTCCCCTAAAGTCATGTAATGAAAGGAGAAAGAAGAGAAGAGAAGAGAAGAGAAGAGAAGAGAAGAGAAGAGAAGAGAAGAGAAGAGAAGAGAAGAGAAGAGAAGAGAAGAGAATATCTTAGGCTGAAGGGTGTGCTACCTGACAGATGCACTTTTAACTCCAGAGTGCCTTGTGGAGATTGTTCCCAAGGAGTTATCCTTGGAAACATCTCCATGGATGGTTTGCATGCCTGCTTCCATACTGTCCCCCGTCTTTACCCTCATTCCACTCTTTACTTGTCCTAATTGCATTAGTCCTGGTGGATATTATCCTGGGGAGCCTTGAATGTGTCAGTGAACCTGGCAGAGCCCAAACACACAGAGCTGGGAGGCTGTGAAATGGCAGAGCCCGTGGATGTCCAGCTACAGCAGCTCCAGCTCTGACCCCTCACTGCTCAAAGACACCCTTTGCTGTAACAAGGTCAGACTGGACAGGCCTTGGAGCAACCTGGCCCAGTGGAAGTTGTCCCTGCCCGTGGCAGGGGGTGGAACAAGATGAGCTTTTTTGTCCCTTCCAACTCAACCCAGTCCACGATTCCTGATTAAGGATACACCTCTGCTGCTGAGGAGGTGTTGGCTTCTCCCCTCCAGTCACTCCTCTTTTAATTTTCTCACCACACCCACCCCTTTTCACACACCTGTCCCCATTTTACAAGGAGTTCTGGCTTTCAGCAGGGTTTTGTAATCCTTTATGAGCCTGGGCTGATTTAACAGGATTCGCAGAGATGACTGAGGGATGGAGACAGGCATCTGGCTGGGAGAGGAAAAAGTCCTGTAAAACAACTTCTGGCTGTTTGAGAAGCTGGGCTGAGTACCCTCAAGACACGGGCATGGCCTGACACCATCAGGGCTCTGGAATCCATATTCCAGGGGTCAGGAAGACCCCAGGTGACTGTCCCAAAGGATGTTGGTTATGAAATGCAAACAGCTCCCCAGCTGCACCAACCATTGGAGTGGCACAGGCAGAGCAGCCTTTGAAGTTCACGGGAACTCCTGTAAGATCCTCCCAGGAGGTTTTCCCTTCCCTGAAGATCCACCTCCCAGAGCCCCTGCCCGAGGACCAATGCCATGTTGCTATGAATCTCCCAAGCTCCCAGCCTCCAAGACCCTGACTGCCGTCTGCTAGCCCCTGATGTCCCAGCCGACGTGGGATTTCTGGAAGAAGCACCTTGTGGCACCAGGATAATTGTGTCTAATTACACCCAAACCTCCACGAACCTCTCAGTGTGGCTCTGACTCCGTGTCACACTCGCAGACACTGTACTTTTATTTCAGGCAGCAGAGAATAATCCTGCAGTCAATTACTCCCACTTTCGGCCTTTGTGCACTGCCAGGTATTTCAGACAGCATGAAAGACACTCTTAAAATATTCTGAATGACTGCTCCAGGCTGTTGCGAGCAAGCACTTAATACAATGCACGGGGAAAAAATAAATCTCTCTTTTCACTGAAGGAGTCAGTGGGCTGCATCTGTGATGAGGCAGGAGCTGATCCTGCACAGCGCCTGGGCTGGAACGAGGGGCTCAGCACAAGGGCTTGGTGCTGCTGGAGCAGCATCCGCTGACACTGCACACTTCAGGGCTACACTGAACCAATCAAGTGATGATGCTCCTTTTTAATTTCACCTGCAGCAGAGGCATAAAGAGAGCCAGGAAAGGGACAAATAGCTCAAAGGCAGCCAGGGCCAGGCTGGGGAGGTGTAGAATCCTGCAGCAACAGCTCCAATAAACACTGATTTTTATTTTTCCAAGCAGACTTCCTCTCCCAGCAAAGGCAAGGAGACACATGACCCCACACAGGACAAGCAAGGAACAAATGCAGAGGCACAAATGGCTTTTTTAGCAGAAGATGCAGCATTAGCGGGTTGGTTTAGCACCTGCATTCCAGCCACGCTGCTGGGACCCAGCAGAGGTGGTGAGGCCACCGCTGTGCCACCAAATGAACCCAGGCTGCAGGAGCATCCCGTTCAGCGCTCTCTCCACTGATCCCCGACTGCTTTACCACCTGCTGCACACACAGGTGTCCCAAGGAGGGGGGGACTGGTCACACAGCAGCTGCTAAACCTCCCCTTTCAGACCTGACACCTTTTCCTGTCTGCTCATGATGAGGAGAGGGACCGAACATGTGGTGTCTTGAACCCTAGCTGGGAGCAGGTCTGACCCCAAATTATCCTTCGGCCCCCACCCCCCCAAACACACAGCAAGAAATTCCAGAAGGTCAGCAGCAAATGAGATCTTTCCTTTTGAAAGGAGGTGGGAAATTTCAGAGGCCTTTCAAAGCAAGCAGAAAATGTCTACTTTGAAATGCCTCTTGCCACCACATAAAAGAAAATGCTGAAGTGTCAGCTCCGTGGCTGGGTGTGCAGATAACCTCTCACGCCATCAAAGCCTTCTGACTCCCGCTCTGGGATGCTATAAATAGCTGTGTGCACAATTAGCAGCTTTTGGGGCAATCTACAGAAAATCATAATCCACCTCAAATCAATAGGATCAGCTTTCCCAGCTGCAACAGCAGAGGTCAGGGGGAGATCAAAGCAGCAGGAGATCTGGCCCCAGGGATGGGTGGCAATGGCAGCTCTGCAGCCTGGCCGTGCTCCGGGGTGCCTCTGCTTCCACGGGGTGATCCCGAGGCTGGGGGTGCAGGGCAGCCCCTCCCCAGCAGCCTGCCCCCCCCTGCTGCAGGGGCACACATGCTCCTCTGATGAAAAATGCATGGCAGCCGCCGTGGCTGAGGCTCCCCAGCCATGCATTTAATGTTTTATCCATGCTGGCTGTTTGACCAGAGAGGATCTGTTACCTGTCTCTCCAGCTGGCTGCTGCCCCAGAGCTGGGATGACACAATTTGAGAAGGAGTTTTCTCCTTTCTCGCCCCTGCAGCATCCAGGACATGCAAAGCTGACTTCACAAGCCAGAGATTGCTTCATCCTTAAAACAGTTGGGGACCAAAAACATGGATGCAGGCTGAATCACAGAAACACAGAATGGTTTGGGTTGAAAGGGACCTTAAAGCCCATCCCATTCCAACCCCCTGCCATGGGCAGGGACACCTTCCACTATTCCAGACTGCTCCAAGCCCCAGTGTCCATCCTGTTCTTGGACACTGCCAGGGATCCAGGGGCAGCCACAGCTGCTCTGGGCACCCTGTGCCAGGGCCTGCCCACCCTGCCAGGGAACAATTCCTTCCCAATATCCCATCCATCCCTGCCCTTCTTCAGTGGGAAGCCATTCCCTGTGTCCTGTCCCTCCAGCCCTTGTCCCCAGTCTCTCTCCAGCTCTAGGCCCTGCAAGGGGCTCTGAGCTCTCCCTGGAGCCTTCTGCTCTCCAGGTGAGCACCCCCAGCTCTCCCAGCCTGGCTCCAGAGCAGAGGGGCTCCAGCCCTTGGAACAACTCAGTGCCTTCTCTGGACTCTCTCCAGCAGCTCCTCATCCTCCTGCTTTGACTGCAGAGCTGGAGCAGCTCTGCTGGTGGAGTCTGAGCTGAGTGGGGCAGAATGCCCGCTCCCTGCCGCCCACCTGTGGGATCAGCCCAGGGCACGGCGGATTTCTGGAGGTCAGCGCTTGTGATCAGGGCGTGTCCAGCCTCCCATCCACCAGCACCCCCAGGTCCTTCCTGGCAGGGCTGCTCTCAATCCCTTCCTCCCCCATTTCCTACTGATCTCAGGGATTGCCCCAAACCCCTGGGGAATTCTCTGTACACCAGAGAGACCAGTGCAGGCCTGGCCTGTTCTTCCTCTTGAATCTTGGTTGGCACAGGGAGATAGAGCCTCCAGTGTTGGTCAGGAAGGAGAGGGAAGCACTGGGACAGCTCCTGAGCAGCCTCTGGAGCGTGCTGGGTGCATGCTCCAGGTCGGAGAGCGTTCCCCATGCGCCCGGCAAAGACCATGGCAGTGACGGTGCCTCCAGGATCCCGAGGGAAGGGGACGGATCTCGGCCCATGCTCTGCTCAGAGTCCATCACAGCCATCATTTTGTGTCAGAAAAAGAAGGAAAGTGCATTCAGAAGAGAAGAGAATGATTCCAGAAATGCCTTCTTCCCCTGCTGGAGATGCTGGGATGGGCCTGCCCACCGCAGCAGGCGATCGGAACGGCTCGCTGCTCTCGGCCGCGCAGGAGCCAGCGCTTCCCGTCAGGCAGAATTTCGCTTTACAAATGTCATGGAGGGAATTGTTTCCCCCGGAGGGTTTCTGCTCATTTGACACAGAAAGCCTGGCATGTGCTTTTCCAGGGGGGGACATTCGGTGTTGGAAGGTGCTGTGGAATGGTTTGCAGAGGTGAAAGCCCAAAAACAGGCGAGAAAAGGCTCTGTCTAGGGAACACATCAGGATGGGATGATTTCCAGTGCAGGCAATGATTCTTCAAGTTTCCATCCCCCGAAAGCCACAGGACTTTGCTGTGTCCCCTCAGAGCATTTTGAAGGCAGCGGATGTTTGTGCAAAGCTGTTCTCAATCCGCACAATTCTGTTGACAATCAGGTGCTTTATTTTGGGTGGAATGATCTCTTTTGGTGTTCCAATCACACCATATTCACCCTTCTCTTTCCACACCTTTAATCTTCCCACCCTTCCAAATAAGGTGCTTTCACCTCAAGTGTCTCCATCCCTTCCACCCAAAAATGTATCAACCCAACAACTAATGAGCAATTAACACTCATTGGAAAGCTGCAGTTGACTCTTCTTTACATCACATCACTCACTACAAAAGGCACACTACCCTGTTCATGTCAAAGGCACGTTATTATCTCTTTTTCTGCTGTTTGCTGGGTTTTTTTCAGGTGAACAATAAGAGCTCAACCTCATTTCTGATCTTGGTGTGCACATCCCAATGGAGCATTGCGTGAGAGGAGCGACCCAAAATCAAAGGGAGCAGATGCCTATTCCCTGGCCAGAAGGAATTACCAGGAGAGGCTTGAGCCTTTGATACTTGGAATAAATTGTCACGCAGAAAATCAAATGCAGAGAAGCTCAGGGAGAGCAAAGGGCAGAATGTTTTTTCTGGTGTCACAGCTGGGCACAGCAATGCCCAGCCCTCTAAGAGCTGCCGCCCTCTTGCCAGGAGATGCTGGGAGGCTCTGGTTGAATGCAGGCTGTGAGGAGGTGTGCAGGCTTGTGATACAGGGTTGGGAAGTGGAAAATGAGGTTCCCTACCTTTTCTGAGGTTTGTCTGTCCATGGGAAGTCACAAACTTCCCAATGCTCCAGTGTTTTACGTGTTCCATGTTGGGAAAGGCAGCACGGCAGACAACTGAGGTCATGACAGGAGGCACCACAGCTGGGTGATGCTTCTCCTAGACCAGACTTGCTCCAAGTGACCCTTTAGTATTCCCCGAATTTGGTTGCTCACTGTTTAAGCCCCTTGGCAGAGTGACAGTGAGATTCTCTTAACACAGCTTCTCCAAAACACTGGGATAGTGAGAAGGTGCCATTTTGAAAACCACCAACATGATTTTGGAGCTGCAATCTGGCTTCCAAAGACCTTTTAAATAATCAACGTATGCAGACAGTGGGCACAACACTTTAGGCCATGTCCTCCAGTGGTGAAACCTCCCAGTGAGCTGCTGGGTGTGCCCTTGCTGAGGGGTTACAGAGGATTCCAGGCAGCGCCTGCAGTTTATACAGCAGAGAAAAGGAGGCTCGAGCTGTGCATGTCTGGTCCTGTGCTCCTGGATCCCAGGCTGGAAATGTCCATGACAACACAAGACAAACACAGCAGCAAATACATAAATACATATGTGCTCTGCTGGGTACTGCACGGAGCAGGGAGAATGTGGAATTGTGATGGCACTTTTCACCACAGATTCGTGAAACTCAGGGTTTTTCCTCTGTGGATAGACTGGGAGCCTGTAAATCTAAAGAGAGTGGGGACAACTGCTGTGGGGTACAAATTCCAAGTGCTCAATATGGGGAGGAGATTTGCCAGTCTGTATATTCCTCCCATTCATCAACTTGGAAACATGACCTCTTAAAGGAAAAATTGGAAATGCAATTGCTTCTACATTTTAAAAAAGGGAAGAAAAAAAATGGGGTGGGGGGAAGAAGAAAAAACCAAAGAGAAACCAAACAAAAAAAAACCCCACGGAACCATTTATTACCATGAGCCATCCCTTCAAAATGTGGATGTTCAGCACATGGCAGCCTATTTTTCCAAGGATATACAGCAGTACAAGGCAGGACTGGCTCCAGAGCCACTTGAAGGGGAGTGTCAGGACCAGGCTGCTCTGAAAAAAGGGAGAAGAGAAAGGAGAAAATTACAGGGAAGAATGGCAGGGCGTCTAACACTTTGCATCTAATGCCTCCACATGGCTGCAAGTGCCATGGCAATTTGGCCCCAATAACACGGATGGAGGGATGTTGCTAACATATTGCTTCCTTGTCAAATGTCTCACTGGTTTTGCAGCCAAGTCTCCTGCCAGCGAGGCCGCAGCAGTGCCTCTCCGCTACTTTCATATGCAAAGAGGTTGTTAACTCAATTGCCAATAAAACTCTAGTGGGTGGAGAGGAGGACATCTGCCTGTCTAGTCCTGTGCTTGCCAACATGGTTCTTTTATTCCTCCAGAAGCCGCGAGCTCCGACTCGAGCTGGTATTTTGACAAGCATTTCTGTTTTCCTGACACAATGGGCAAAGCGGGCACAGATCTTGCGTGCCACCCGGAATATGTTTTTGGCGCTCTGATTTGCATCCCTCCCTGGATGCAGCAGCTTGGACAGTGGGGTTTGGTCTGACATAGAAATGTGCCACCTCTCTACTTGTGACCATGTGAGGACAACGTGGGGACGAAGCTCTGCCGGGGCCGCGGGGCTTGGAGGGGCTCAAAGCGGCCTTGGGAGAGGGAGGAGAAGGGACAGGGATGGCACTGAGGAAAAGGAGTTGTCACAGCAGGAACTGCGCCATCCCCTCTGTGTTAATGACACAGCTTTGGGCTGATGCAACCCCAGGGGCCCAACTAGGACAGGCTGCAGCCCCCTGAGGATGCTTCTCCAGAGAAACGGGGCTGATGGGGCATCTGTGCTCTTGGCACTGTCACAAATCCGCCCTCGAGTGAAACCGAGGCTGAAAACGAAAGGTACCCAGTGACTGGAGGTGGCAGCCTGGTCACCAGGAGTGGGCTAGGCGGGCTTCATCCCCTGGGACTCGTAACCAGATTCTCCCAGTGCTTTCCAGGCCTAAATTCCAGGTAATCTCTGCTTTCCTGGCTAAGGATACGCCACCCCCTTTGTGACGTGGCTCAGCCTGCCAGAGGAGGCCGAGCAGCCGCAGGGATTTCTGCGGGCAAGGCTTGGGCACATCAGACTGTACAGATGGCCAGAGCCAGAGTCTCTCAGGTATCACACAGGGCACAATCAGCTCTCCTCCACCTCTTCTTCCCCCTGCCCACGCTGCGTGCCAGCCCTGCTGCCAAGCCTCATAAATTATCCCTCAGCTCTCTGAGCACCGCTCCATGGAGGGTGGGGAACCATGGTCCAAGTGCTCCTGCAGCTGCCCAAGGGCACAGCAGCCACACTGCTGCTCTGCCTGCACCCCCAGAACCGGACCGCTCCCCTGGAGGGACCAGAGAGCTAAAGGATGGCTAATTTCATGCCTTTTAAGCCAGATTCTCTTCAGCACAAAAAGAAAAATAACAGAGAAGTTTCTTATCTCCCTGGGGAATGTCTCCACACTGGAGCTGGTTTATTATCTGGGTTAGTTTGACATCTGAGAGGAGAAGATTGTGATCTGAAATCTACAATGAAAAGGGGGTTAGTCCTTCCCTGCATTCATAAATAAATGACCAAAAAGTGATACGTGTCACTTTGTTTTCATTTACTGGGCTGAAGGTTCATCTCCAGAACAAAAGACCAGGAATTTATTGTCTTGTTAACTGTCTGGAGGCTTTTAACAAGGTGCTGTGTTACTCTGACCATCTTACCATTTTGTAATTTGATTATCCAGACGTTCTGGTTCTTAATTGATAATTAATTTGAATAATGTGCAAAGAATTGAATGATGGAAGGGAGAAAGAGAAACAGATGGTTGGTCTATGCAGCTAGAAAACATTTAACGGGGGAAAAAACCATCACATTTGGAGCATAACAATATACTTTGTTCATCTCTGGGAGGAGACAATGGCATATGTTGTGGCTCATGTCTTCAAACTTCTGCCCTGGTTACAGATAAGAAGGTGGATGGCAAAATGTGTGAGGACTGGAGAGCTGGCAGATGTGAAATCTGGCACTGCTGTCCCTGGAAAGGAGAGATCCAGGCCACGCTGGTGTGGACAATCTCAAATTCCTGTCCTCCTTTCATGTGCAAAGCTGCTGAAGACAGGGAGATGTAAAGCTGCAGCACCAGGGCTCTGTGTGGTTGTTTGGAAGGGATCTGTGTATTTTATGTTCTCAGATTAATTCCTAGCCTCCGAGTATGTTACGAAGAAGATGCAACTCCAGGAAACAGAGAGCAGGGAAAATGGCATTGAAACGCCACCACTGTCCTCACCCCCTGCAACACACTCCCTAAAATCTCAGTGACCCTCCCAGCCCCTTATTCCCACCTCCAAAATTCCCACCAACCTCTGGACAGGACGTGGCTACCAGGGTTTCTGCCAAGGACACCAGCCCCTGCCAGAGCCTGTGCGCAGCAGTTTGCTCCAGCAGGGAGCCGTGGGCGGCTGCTCTTGACCTTCTCCTTCACCCCTGACATTCCAGGCTCCTGATCAGGTGTTTTTCAAGCCATGGCCTCCAGAACTCTTCCTCCTGGGATTTCTGGCTATCACATGGCTGAGGCTCCCACAACTGTGAGCTTTTTCCTGAAAACCTACACCCACTTTTTCATTTTTTTTTTCTTTTCTGAAGGGATGTTACTTAAATGTGTTCACTCCTCCTTCAAGGGCAGACTATACTTATGGAGACAGCAGCAAGAGTTATGGCTGAAGGTAATTCAGAATCCAGGAGGGAAGTAGGAACAAAGAAGGAATGCATTTTCTCCCATCCACCCACGGATGCCAAAGGCCCAAAGCCCTTACCTCGCTGGAAAGATGAATCAGGAGCCTACAGACACATTTGCTTTATTCTATGGACAGTGACACATTGGTCCTGGGTCTGAAAGCAACAAAGCACTCTGCACAGTGCTCTTTCCCTTCCCTCCTCCAAGCTAAATCCCATTTTGTATGTGGAGGATGTGCAGGAGAACTTATCCCCAGACCCTTTATCCCAACCAGTACCCAGCACTCGATCTCTATTCATGAGCTAGGATTTCAAAAGGGGTCCAGCCGAGGTGAGAAGGATGGCAGGGGGATGCCCAAGGTCAAACATCAAACACAATCCATTCTGGTAGGGCCGACAGAAATAATTCCTTCCATTTTTTTCTGGTGTTCCAACCCCTCCAGTGGAGTAAAGAACCAAAAAAAAACCTGCTTAAGAGGCTCTCATCGATGCAAATGGATTGCAATGGTTTTTAAAGGAGTTAAATTTGCAGCCTGAACTACTTGGCAGAATCTCTGAAATCATTATTCTTTTATTCATAGCAGTAATAAATAATAATAAACCTAAACATCCCAATGGTCCCCACACCTCCTGCATCTCCCTAGCTGCAGATCTCGAACATGAATAATAATTACAGCTTATCAAATCAGCCCATGATTAGAGACAACAGAAAGACATTTCACATTGTTAACTTCCTTGCACAAGACAGGAAAAAAATCAGGTCATAGGGGTATTAAAAATTTATATCGTAGCATTTGACTTGACTCGTCTCTTAAAAAGGAAAAAAAAGCCAACATGTATTATGTATTTAGGCAATTCCTTTTAAACCCTCTCCTGAATGAGCACAAGACAGGCCAATAACTTGATAGATGGATGGCTCCATCCAGCCCATGTGCATATTTTATACACACACGCACGTGCAGACACTTACCAGGCACTCACACCTATATAAAACACCAGATACATACACAGAGAGAGGTATAAATCTATTTATAGCCCTTAGCTGAAGGCAGATGCAGAGCTAATGTTTAAAAAAGAAAAAAAATCCCTATACAGAGATAGCATCTTATTTAAATCTGGCAGCTTTCGAAGAGCAACTTTTTTGCCAATTTTTTGTGGAGTCGCAGCAACCTCAGCAGAGCTTGGTTCATTAGCTGCCTGATTCCTGTTTGAATTTGCTGCTTGTGTTGTTTGTTTCTCTTTCCTTAGGTCATTTTTCTGGCTTTCGTGGTCCAGAAAATACCTTGACAAGAGAAAAAACCAAATCCTTGATGCCGTGGAGCACAGAGGAAGGAGTGGAATAAATCAAGTCAAGCAAGAGGCTGAATTCTCATCTCATCTCATCTCATCTCATCTCTCAGGAGATCATGAGATAAAACCAGCTCCTGCTTGGATGATTTTCAGGACCCACATCGTGCCCTGTCTACCTGCTGGGGCTGCACATTTGCTCTAGGCAGGGGAGCTCTGCAGAGCTGGGGTCCCTGTGGGCAGGACCCATCCCATCCCATCCCATCCCATCCCATCCCATCCCATCCCATCCATCCCACCCCTGTCCTGACAAAGGTGTGCTCGAGCACCTGCCTAGTTCAAGGGCAAAATGAACAATTTCAGTCAAAGCTGCCCAAGGCTGCCTTGATCTTGGTGCCTGCTCCAGCTGATGGAAGAAGAAGCCTCTCAGTCTCTCTGGACGCCTCCTCGTTCCTTGGATCCTCCTCAGAGTTCTCTCCAACCCATTATAGCTGTTCTAAAACCCAACCAGAATCTTCACACCGCTCAGAAAAATCCTTCCACATGTTTCCATGCAAAAATTCTCTTTTTACGAGAAACGCGGTTCCATGTCCAAGGGTGTCAGCACCACATCTCTCCAAAATGCTGCTGGAAATCTTGGAAAGGCAGAGCCCTCAGAGTGCTGCAGCAAATGTCTCTGTGCACATGCCCTGGCACCAGCCAGCTCTTTTCAGGAGAGGTCAGCACATTTACATAGATGCTTCAATAGAGCAGCCGCCAAAATCTCCTCTAAGATGTTTTGAAAGCTTAAAAAAAAAAAAAAAAAAAAAACTAAAAAAAACCCAAAACCCTCAAATATATTTTTTTTCAACATCTGCAGTCAATGAAAGGAGAGATGCAAATCTGCTGTCATTTGCATGCAAATTTTTTTTACATCAAATCAGTGACAGAATGCACAATAAACACACTTTAAATTGAAATATTCCACGTTCACTTCCTTCTAGCCTTGCTTGCAGCTGGGATTCAATTTTCATGCACGGCTCCACACAGGTGACTGTCCTCCAGCAGCTCTGAAGCCAGGAAGAGTGTGGGAAAGATGGAATTACAGAGGCAAAGTAATTGCAACCAGCTCATGACTCAAAACCCAGCTGTCATGAGAGAGAGTAAAGATGAAGGTTCTTCAGAAATAAATGCTGTTGAAAGAGTCTGTATCTGTCTCAAAGCCTAAAGCATCCTTTATGATAATCACTAACATTTTGATCACAGGGAAATATGATAATCGCTCGCCCGGAGTCCACGCAATCAGGAATAATAGCAAATATCTCTGTAAGGCTTGTTTGCTCCAGGCTCTGAACGGCTCAGCCTGCGTGCGGCGTCGCTGCAGGGGAGGGCAGCGCTGCCAGCGTCACTGCAGGGCTGCCCAGGCTGCCCAGCCAGGGAAGGGGCTGACTTGGGCCGTGTGGGAAGAGCAGTGGGGCTGGAACAGAGCTGGGCTCCCCCCAGGGCCAACAGCCACCCTCCTGTGTCCCATGGCCAGCCCAGTTCCAGCTCCAGGCCCATACATCCCCATTCCCCATCTATTCCCATCTCCACTGCCAGGCCTGTATCAAGCCCCAACCAGAGCTCCATCCTCATCTCCATCCCCAACCCCATCCCCATTCCCATTCCCATTCCCATTCCCATTCCCATTCCCATTCCCATTCCCAACCCCATCCATCCCCATCTCCATACCTAACTCCATCTCTGTTCCTATCTTCATCCTCATCACCTTCCCCACCCACACCCAACTCCATCTTCAACCCTGTCTTATCCCCATCCCCATTCACTTCCCATCTCCATCCCTATCTCCATCCCTGACTCTATCCCCATCCCTATCTCCATCCCCTTTCTCTTCCCATCTCCACCACTATCTCCATCCCCAAACTTTCCTCCATCCCTATCCCCATCCCCATGTCCATCCTCATCCATCCCCATCTCCTTCCCCAACTCCCACTCCATCCCTTCTGGAGCCTGCTGGTTTCAGCAGTGTGCTCCAAGCCGTAGCTGGCGCTTCACATTTCCTACCAGGGAAAAACCCTTCCTGGTGTCTGCCCAAGTCCCTTTCTGCTGCAATTTAAACCCTCTCATTCTTGTCATGCATGGTCAGATGAATATTTGTCCCCAGCAGCTCCCAGCTCCCCCCACCCCCATGGCACTGCACATCCACTGAGTCCATCCCAGCTTTCCTGGGCAATGCCCATTCACTGGGAGAGCAAACGAAAGGAAACGCTGGGAAATCAATCCTTTGTGTTTTAACAGCCTGAGGCCAGCTGGGAACCCTCTGGATGCCTCAGTGTGTTGCTCTCTGATGCTGTGGGAGCAGAACAGGTTGCCAGAGCTGGTCCCGGATGCGTGGCTGGAGGGGTGATAATGTTTGGAAGTCGCCTAGAGGGGTGGGAGCGTTTGGAAGTCACCTGGATCTGTCTCCTCAGCAGCCACAGCTTCCCGGCAGCAAAGTTTCCCCAGGACTCACACGCTGTTAAAAGCCACATTTCCCCCCAGACTGCTCAGAGAGGCTGCACTCGAGGCCGGTTAGGGAGATCTCCCTGGAAGTTAAGCACCGAATCCACCTGCCTGTGAGGAATGAAATCCGTGTGAAATCCAGCCTCGGGCACTTCTGAGCTCCTCCTGAGAGCCCGGGTCACCCCAGACACAGGTGAGCAAAACAAAGCTGCACACACCTTCCCGTGCCACTTCTGCACATGGCAAAGCCTCCGAGCCTGGGGAAGTGTGGAGGGCAAATACCAGAGAAATCCCAGTGAAATTCCCCCCAACACCCCACTGCTGGTGCCCACTTGTTGAGCCACTCCCTGTGTATTTTGAAGGGAATTTCTCCAGATTGTCAGAATTGCTGAATAAAACCAGCCCTGAAAGGGTCCCAGGTGTACCTGATTCCTGTTTTTCTGCAGGAGGAAATGTCCAGGATAGAGCAGTGAGGTGTGAGGGAGCATCACCTGCTCTCCTGTCCACTTGCTATCTAAAGGTCATTTAAAATACAGAATGGCTGAGCTGCTTCTTTTCTCCTTTTGCTTTTTTTTTTATTCCCAAGAAATTAAAAGTCCTCTTTGAGACCCCCTTATCTGGGATAAGGTGAGGGGATAATTGGAAGTAGAGGTAGAGCTGACATGTCCAGAGATACAGCAAGGAGCAGCGGGAACACCCCGGAGACACTCACAAACCAAATAAACGTTGGGGGGGAAATCTAATAATCGCTTTGCTGTCTCAACAGCTCCTTAGCTGATAGAAGAAACACTCATTTTTCACTGCATGTCCACTGTTCTTTAACCCTCTGAGAGCTCCCATAAAACACCCACGCTCCGACGTGTCCTGAGTCAGCAGCACATCTGCCCAAGGTCTCCTTGGCAAACCTCAGCAGCTGCCTCTGGAAAAGCCCAGACACTGTCGGCTGTGGGTCAGCCAGAAAATATTTCCTCCCTGGCTCATGTGCCCAGAGGCTTGAAAAATGCTATTTGTGGCCATCTCCCACCTTTTCTGTTAAAAATAAAGCTGGAGCGCTGCTCAGGGCTTTCTGAAAAACAAAGTCAAGAAAGCACTGGCACCAAGAATGTGAAGGGAAGCAGGCAGTGTCCTTCTGGTGCTTTACTCCTGATTCCATTTCCCCTCACATTTGTTGGGCAAGAGGCTGCAAGGTGGAAATCCAGCATTGGGGTGCAAGGACAGGTCCCCATCACAGAGATCCCGTGGGACACCTCAGGCCGAGCCCTTGCTCTGAAGGAGACGTGCCAGCACAGGCAATTATTCCAGACGAGGCACCATAAAAACAATTCCAGCTCTATTTCCTCGTGCATGAGCAGGTTCCCCTGCCCTTTGGCCTCCCATGGAGCTTGCATTTTTATGGTAAAGATTTGAAAAAAACAAACGGTTGCACAACCTCAAGCACAAGCCCCCAGCTGGCTTGGGAATGGTGTGGTTGCTTATCCATACAGAGGCTGTGGACAATTCCTGGATGGATGGGTGGAGGATGGACACAGAGCTACACAGGCTTTCCCACCACTCATGGAGCCACCCTCCATGATGGATTTGAGGTCACCAATGGGGATATTTTGGCTCAGGGGCCCCCAGTTTGTGCACACTGCAGGTTCACAGTGGGTGTGCTTCCTCAGAATCATGGAATCATTGATGCTGGAAAAGGCCTTGAGTCCCACCATGAATGATCACTGCCAGGTTCACCAATAAACCATGTCCCCAAGTGCCACATCTACTCCTTTTTTTAACTCCTCCAAGGAATGGTGACTCCATTCCAGGTCCTGCATGATCCCTGCGTGCATCCCCCATGGACAGTAGGGAAGAGGCAAAGCCCAGTGTGGAGAAATCCAAGCAGCTGGAGCAGAGGAAAAAATACCATCTGCCCTTTTCCAACCCGACTGCTCTTGTATTTGTTTATTAAACACAGGTTTGGGGAGGAAATGCCTCACTGCGGTGACAGGCCATGTTTCCAAGGTTATCCCAGAGCACCAGGCAAGACAAGAGACATTTTTCATCCCCATAATTAGAGAGAGCACATTAGCAGATTAGCATTAAGCAACATTTACATACCGTGATCTTGTCCTAACCAAATTAAGGGCTTTCTCTGTCACCCTTCTCAGCACCATGCAGCAGCAGGACTGTGCTCACAATCCTGCATCAGGTCACCAGGTTTCTGGAATTTGCCTTCCCTGCTTCTCATTGCATGCCAGAGTGTCTTTCTACAGGTAAATTTAAGAACAACCTCCCTCCACCACCCAGGTTTCCTAGGGTTTGCTCATCACTGGCAGCAGCTCAAATCCCAGACTGGGATGCCTGGCAGGGACTGGGCATGGGATGGTCACAGAGCATTCCCAGGTTCCTCAAAGCACCTTCCATTAAATGCTCCACCTCCCCTTCCCCTCCTCCCCCTCAAAAAATCCAGCCCTTAGCCCAGCCACTCCCAGCTCCTCCACAGCCATTTCCCAGGTTCCCAGACTTAACTGTCGAGGCTGCAGACAAATTTATTATCTTTTTTTGCCATGCCATCTGGCATTTGTGTATCAGAAGAAGATTATATCTATGTCAAACAGGGGGGAAAATATCTCTCCCTGTAACAGTTGTAGAAGCAAGGGGGAGAAAAAAATACATTAAAAAAAAAAATTAAATCCCGTGGACCATATGGAAGATTTTTTTCTTAAGTGATCTATCTTGAGCAGTTAGGAGGTGCCACAGGCAATGTGCAGCTCACTGGGAGAGGAGCAGCGTGGCAGCATCGGGCGACCTGAGCCACCTGAGCCACCTGAGCCACTGCCACCGCCCAAACAGCCTGGGAATGTGAACTACCCCCTCTCCTGTCCCAGCATGGGGGCAGAGAGGCAGGCGAGAGGAGAGGGAACAAAGCGGGACAGCTTGCAGCATGCCGAGTGAATCAGAGCAATGGCCTTTCTTTGCCTTTCGGGGTTTTATCATCGCGCGTCTTGCGAAAGCGAGAGGTGTGAACCCGCCCTGGAGCCCGGCCAGGTTTGCAGTGCCTGCTCCGTGCCTCCCCGTGCCGGGATCGTGGAAAATTACTGGCTTCTCCTGCCGGGACTGCCACACGGGCCTTGGCAGGGCCAAGGAACCAACCCTGGCACGGCCTGCTGAGCACCGAGAGCAGCCAGCGCTGCCACCACGCCCCGTGCTGTGTGCCATGGGCACCGGGCTGTGCCGTGGGCACCGGGGTGTGCCGTGGGCACCGGGGTGTGCCGTGGGCACCGGGGTGTGCCGTGGGCACCAGGGCGTGCCCAGGGTGCCCTTGGCTCGGCAGGGAGAGCACGGCCCCTCCCGGCTTGGCAAGGTCACCTCCTCAGCGGGAGCATCGTCTGCAGCGTTCCAACTTCATCCTCCAGCTGGGAGAGCACAGGGAGGTGAAGCACTGCCAGCAGCACCCAGGAATATCCTGCTGGGAAGGTGGAAGGATCAGCAGGGCATGGGCAGGTCCATCCCAAACCAGTCTGTAATTCCATGATTCTAAATTCCCTTCTAATCTGCATTTTGGCAAAGTCCCTCGGGCACTCTCAAAGTCCTCCTGGGCTGGCTTTGCATCCCTGCTGAAGAAGACCAAGGCTTCAGCATTCTTCAGAAAGCATTTGAGGACAGCTCATGAGGGCTAGAAAACAGCACCCACCTGCCCTCAGCCCATGGGGAGATTTGGTCAGATTGAACCCCTCACCCCAAGCACGGCACTCCTCTGCTCCCCACATCCATGTGCTTCCCGGGGGCTTGGGGAGGAAGCACCACCAGGAAAGCAGCACTTCCCTGGGAATTTGTCTTGGGATCATCCAGGCGGATCTCCACCAAGCCCGCTGACCCTCCTGGGAGTCTCCCCAGGGCCTTTTTGGGGTCACCAGAGCACCCCTGCATGGGGACACCACTGTCCCCATGATCCTTGTGAGACACGCTCCGCATGCCCAGAGCCAAAGGCAGGATGGTTCTCCTTTCCCAGCCCGGGGTTGGCCGGGAGCAGCGCCCGCCCGGAGCCGGAGTGGGAAAGCCCCGGCAAAGCAAAGGGCTCGGAGCGACACCGCGCAGGCAGCCCGGCCCCATCCTGCTGGGACACAGGGTAAACAAAGGAAATACCACAAAATCAAACAGCATCACTGCCCAGAGCACAGCTTCCCGCACTCCTCTCGGGAAAGGCTTCTCGCCTCTTCCCTTTTTCCCCCCTTCTGCAAGTGGTGCTCTTGCCTCTGGGAATCAGTTCGGCCCAGTATTTATTGTACTCCGTGCCCCCCAGAATTGCCTCTGGGTTTGTAAGTGCCAACCAGAGCCATTTCCTCCTTGCTGCGATTCGCACTGGCCGGGGCAGATCTTTGGCGATGTGGTGGCGGGAGGGAGGGAAGCCCCAGCTGCTCTCCACTCTTCCTGCTGCTAAAGTTTATGCCGTGGAGTTATTTTTACCAGGAAATCCAGCTGTGGTCAGAGCTCCTCTGGAAGCTGACCAGCTCTGGGGGTGAGGAGCACAAAGCCCACTGTTCCAGCATGCCAGACCGTGCTGACCTCCCTGCTGGATACCATCCCTCTGCCCCCCACATCCCGCACATCAGCATCCCTGCAGAAGGTCCTGTGGGGCAGGGACGTGCCAGCAGCTGTCCCCGGAGCCGCTGTCCCTGCCCGTCCCACTGCAAACACCCACAGTGGCAGCTCTGCCCTGGGTCGTGTGCCACTGACACCAGCCAGCAGGCCTGAGTCACCCGGGATGTCTCGTTGGGGCTTGAGCACGGCACCCCAGATTTTGGGGAGAGGTGGAAGGCAGCAAGGCAGCTGAACAGCAGCAGGATCATTTAGAGGCCTCCAGCCTCCTCTGCTTTTTCCCAGGAACACAGGAACCCCACACCAAAGGGTATCCCCAACCCAGCCCACCATTGCCCCTGTGCTTACAAGGACATAGAAGTCAGTCAGGTGGGGCAAAAATTCCCATCGATGTATTTTCATTGTAAAAATCCTTTAGGCAATGCAGAATAAGTACGAAAGTCCTGCTATCAAGCCAAGACTGGTTGTGATCCTGCACCCAGGGAGAGAAGATCTCTGCTGGAGTGCATCCTGTTAAAACTGCTCCCTGCAGGTCTGGGGCTGCCAGGCTGAAGCAAAGCTGGTAAGAAAACCCTCAAAAATAACTTGTTAGAAAATGTTTCCCAGCAGAAATGTTCCTGAGGTTGCTTGTGTCTTGCTTGTTTAGGCTTCTCCATCCTCCCCAAGGATGCACCTGGAGCCTGCTCCACGCTCCAAACCCCGCTCTTCAGGGTCACTTGGAAGGCTCTTACTGTGGAGAACAGGACAATCATTCCTGCCTTGACCTCTCTGCAGAAGCTTCTCCAGACTCACTCATTCCTCTCTTTGGTTACCTTCACAAAAGTTTCGGATATTTCCCATCCCCAGTTTGCTCTGGCAGCCCCAGCAGTGAGTCCCCTGCTCTTCTGCACCCAGATTCTCCTTTTCCCACCTGGCTTTTCATTAGAAAAGCCCTCTCCTCTGGAAAATCCCAGGCTCAAAAATCCCTGATTCCATCTCCAGAGCAGCTCCTCCAACTGTGCAGGTTTGGGCAGGAGATCTTCCCCACCAGCATCCTTGCTCTGCATTGGAACTCCCCATCCTGCACACCCAGGCCTGTGAGCTGCTGTTCTGCAGGAAAATAAGGGGATGAGAGAAATGAAGAGGGATGAGGGGAGGGTGGATGTCAGCTCAGGAACATCTGAGTGGAAATGAGAGCTGGCAGTCACCAAGGATCCCAGTTCTTTTTCTGTTACCTGCTTTGTTAGATTTTATTTCTGTCCCAGGAAAACTGGGGGGGAAAAAATGTATCTGAAGTCAAACAAAACATTTTCTTTTGCTAAAAGGGAAGTATTTCATCTCTGCCTCAGGATTAGAATAATTTCCATTTCAAAAGTGGGCTGTGATTTTAAAATGAAAATTGAGACCCTCCCATCCCCAAAGGTTGAAATGGGATGTTTTGACAGACCCTTTTTTTTTTTTTTTTTTTTTTTTTAACCTCTGGGGCCCTTTTGCCTGGGATCAATATAACCTTGCAGTGAGCTCTGTATTTGACAAGCAGCAACTTTTCACCAGCTAAACATCCCCTTAAATCTTCATCAGTCGAGGACAAGTCTCAGAGGTGCAGGGTCCTTGTCGAGGTCCCTCTGCCCTTGGATACAGTTTCCTCCATCCTCACCAGTTCCTCAAGGATGTCACCTGGGAATCCCAACAACTCATTAGCACTTAATACACAGCGAGAGGAGCTGGTACCTATTCCTCCCATCCAAAATAATCTCCCAATGTTTGGAAATAAACGGCAGAAATATGTCCCAGCAGGTGTTACCTCTTCAATGTTGTCTTGTTTGTAGCCAGTCACACGACAACATTCCCATAACACCAGAGGTAAGCAGATGGCACTTATTAATTTACATCGTAAATACGCTCTAATGTGTACACTGAGCAGCCACTTCTGTGGGAGGCAGCTCTACCTGGCTCACACAGAGCATCACAGCCCAAACGCCTCACCTGAGAGCGGGGACAGCGGCGCCATGTCCCCGCTCCCCGCGGAGGCTCCGTGCCTTTTAGCGGAGCGGTTCTGCAGCAGCCGTGGCCATCCACAGCCCCTCTCCCCACAGCTGTCAATCGCTCGCCCCAGGCGCCAAACCAGAGAGAATTACACCCAAAGTTATTAGAGGCAGCGAGACTGCAGGCAGCATCAACACAGCATATGTCCCAAAGTAAACAGATTGCGCGGAACTTTCCGGAACGTGCTGAGGGGCCGGCGGTGCCGACGCCGCTCTTCCCGACACACGGAGCTGCCTGCGGGGAGGGCGACGTGTGCTCCCCCGGGGCCCAAAGCTGCAGCTCTGCTGGTGGCTCTGCCAAAGCGCTGCTGGCCCACCCCACTGCGAGCAGGGACGCGCTGGAACGGGGAGCTGGAAAATGACGGAAGGTGCTCTCTGGGCCAGGCCACCTGGCACATCCAGTAATGATTGGGGCTGGATGGAGAATTATCAACACAGATGGGTTTGCACTAAAATAGCTCCGTCCCATCTCCCCCTCCCAGCCCTCCCCTCTTCTCTTTTGCAAGGCGACACAGTTGAAAACTGGTGAGTTTTTAATTTTTTCAAGATTTTTTTTTTCAATTCTGGAAAGAGGCACAAGTAAATGGGCAGCAAAAGGAACCCAACATCACCGAGGGATGTAAAAGATGTAACTTTTTTTTGCTGAAGGTGGGGGAGCACCAGCCCACCCTTCTTTCTGCGGACACTGTGGCTGCAAAGGGCTGTGGCACAGGAGAAGGAAGGACACCACAAGAACTGCAGTGTAGCCTCCAACTCCAACCTGCCAAGAGCATCCAGCCTGCCTGTAAATCCCTGTCTGTGTTGCCTAATGCAGGGGATGATCCCAAATCCAGCTGGCCCCCATCCTGCTTGGAGACCTTGGCAGTGTTGCTCAGAGGCCTTCTCCCCAGTGTCACCTGCGTTCAGCAATGGCTGCAAGCGAGCGCTGAGGATAAAAACCCAACCAGAGACATCAGGAGGCTGTGATAAAAGGTCCACGGCATAACACCATCCCTGCAGGATTTAAAATCCACATGCCATCAGATCTGAGCAAGGGGAGCCCCACATCTGGTGCAGCACCTGCCCAGTGCCCCCTTCTCCTGCAGCCACCCCAGAGCCCACGGCAAGGGCTGGATGCAGGAGAACATCACCCACACTGCAGAGTCTGCACTGGGGAGGGGAAATTCACTCCAGCTGCCAGCTCTGGCTGATAAGACAATCTCCTTTCATCTCTTATTGCCTCTCACTCCACCCCTTCATTCTTTATTTTCTTTTTGGTTGCACCCAAGGGCCCATGCTCCCCTGGGTGCCCTGCGTCACACTGACGTCAGGGAGGAAGCCAGGACCACGATCATGGGGCTTCTTTCACAACCTGCCTGCCCTGGGGACTCTCATTAATCAAGATCTGCAGATAACAGCCCTGCAGAACGACTGCCAGCAGACCCAAAGGAGCCCACACTGGTTTTTCCAAACAGCCGCCCTGGCAGAGCTGGAAAAGGGCAGGTACAAGGCTGGAGGGGCTCCAGGTGTGTGCACTGTGGCAGCACTGGCCTTGGAGAGCCCTGGTCCAGTGGAAGTGGAACCCTGTCGTTGGCAGGGGCAGGGAATGGAATGAGCTTTAAGGTCTCTTCCAACGCAAACTCCTCTGTGATTGCTCCAGGGTTGGCACAGGACCTTCTGCATCCACCCTGGGACAAAAAAGTAATGGATTTGGCCACAGGCCTCTGGCTCTCAGGCAATCCTTGTTTATCCATCTCATCCTGCTAGCTCAACACTCAGCTGTGGGTATTGAGCATCAGCCCTGTCAGGTGACATCGGAGTCATCCCACCTCCACATGGCAGTGAGAGGAACAAGCCTTCAGTTTCAGTTTTCCCTTCTTCTTGGAGATCTTTACAAAAGAAAAGGGAAAAAAAATCTTTAAGAGTTTCCCAGCCCTACTGTCTTCTCCTTCATGCCTGCTCCCAGCTGGAAAACAAGGATTACTTTAGCTGCTGGATTTCTCTTGCTCAAGGACGGTTATTTGCATGGCTTTCTGCTAAAGCCCTGGTTTTGGGAAGAGGGCATGAATTTAGGGCTCATTTCAAGCCACAACCCTCATTTTCAGAATGTGACCCCTCCTTCCTGCATAATGAAAATCCATTCCTTGTCTTGGGGAGTGTTCATTATAGGCAGAGGAGACCAGTGTGGTTTGCACATGGAAAAGAATTACTATGAGACACTTCTTCAAACATTTTTTTTAATTGATGTGCTCCCAGTCTCCTGTTTGCTGGTGGGTAATTAAGTCAATTAACAAGCATCTGTTTGTTTATTTCCCTTATTGATGGATGTAATCAGTTTGGGTAGCAGTTTGTAACAAGGGCCCGCTGCAGCTTGCCCGCCGATCCATGAATATTCAGGCAATCACTGGACTCCATCTACAGGACCTGCTCCTCCACCTCCAGGAACCTGGGAATGAGCTCCAGGGTGGGCAGGGATCCTGCCCTTGGTTGGACATGGCTTGGAGCAACCTGGTCTGGCGGAAGGTATCCCTGCCCATGGCAAGGGGTGGGACGAGATGGGGTTTAAGGTCTCTCCCATCCCAAACCAGTCTGTAATTCCATGATTCTAAATTCCCTTCTAATCTGCATTTTGGCAAAGTCCCTCGGGCACTCTCAAAGTCCTCCTGGGCTTTGCATCCCTGCTGAAGAAGACCAAGGCTTCAGCATCCTTCAGAAAGCATTTGAGGACAGCTCATGAGGGCTAGAAAACAGCACCCACCTGCCCTCAGCCCACGGGGAGATTTGGTCAGATTGAACCCCTCACCCCAAGCACGGCACTCCTCTGCTCCCCACATCCATGTGCTTCCCGGGGGCTTGGGGAGGAAGCGCCACCAGGAAAGCAGCACTTCCCTGGGAATTTATCTTGGGATCATCCAGGCGGATCTCCACCAAGCCCGCTGACCCTCCTGGGAGTCTCCCCAGGGCCTTTTTGGGATCACCAGAGCACAGGCGCAGCACTGTCCCCATGATCCTTGTGAGACACGCGCCGCATGCCCAGAGCCAAAGGCTGCGAGCCTGGCCAGCGACGTTCGCGCGTGGACCAAACAACTCCCCGCGCTGCCTTCAAAGAGTTACTTAATCACAGGCAGCACAATTAAGGAGGCCTGGGAGCCAGAGAAAAAGGGATTAGCAGACTCTGGGCAGAGCATTCATCACAGCGAGCAGTTCTGCAGAGGCGCATCTGCTGCTGACTCCTCTCCTGCAGACGCACCGGTTTTATTGCCGTGTCAGCACCAGGGATGTTTACTCTCTCCTGGAGCCCAAGCCCTGCAACGCTGAACACGCTGGTTTTCCACGAGCTGGGGGGAAAGGGATGCTCCCAGACCAGGGAATTACCATCAGCACCTCAGAGGAGGCTGCACCAAAAGCGGTTGTGGGGCTCCCCACGCCCTGCCTATGTGCCTGGGAGTAGGGAGGGCAAGGCTCCTAAGCACCCTTTCAAAATTCCTCGGGTTTGGTAAATCAATTAGTTTAAACGAGCAATTAGAGCTCAATTGTAGCTCTGCTGGATGGCTGCATCTTCCCCTGTCCCACTCTTCAAATTAGAGTTTTGGGGTTTTACAGGAAAAATCATGGGGGCGGGGAGTGAAGTCAGGCGTGGAAGAAAACAGGGATGGCAGTGGGTGAGGGAGGGCACAGGTGGGAGGGTCGTCTCCAGGGTGCAGGGAGATAGTCATCCTTGTTTCTCCATGGTGCTGGAGATTTGGCCAAATCCTGCTGTTGGATATCTCCAGGTCGGCCTCGTTTCAGAGCTAACAGAAATTTGCCATCCTGTTTTGAGACAACTCAAAAAAGTCCAACAAGAGCTCCAGGAAAGCCCTCCAATTTACAACAGAGCAGGAGGCATCGTAATAACAATAACAACAGTAATGATAATTGATGAAAGTTTGCTGTAATGAACTGGCTGCAGCCCAAAGCTGCTTAAGAGACTCAATTTCCCTGTGACAACTCAGTGAAGGCACCAGAGAAATTCACATCCCATGGCTTTGCTGATAAATAAAGCATCCCTTCATGGCAGTGCAGAGCTGGGACCTTTCTTCCACCCACACTGACCCCAGAGAAGCCAACTCAGTCGTTGATGCCCCTGGATCCCTGGCCAGGCTGGACGGGGCTTGGAGCAACCTGGGATAGTGGAATGTGTCCCTGCCCATGGCAGCAGGTGGAATGGGATGGGCTTTCAGGTCCCTTCCCACCCAAACCAGTGTGGGATTCCAAAATCCCACAATAATTGCACACTCTGAGCCCTCCTTGAATTCTTTCTAGAGTCTCTGAAGACAACTGATGGAGACATCATTTTCCTGGGCAAATGAAATTATGTGTTGCCCCCTGAGGAAATAATTTTTATTCTGCACCTTTTCCTTAATCCCACACCGTGTGAGAGACGGTTGAGTTATAGATTTTGGAGGCTCTCTTTTCTCCCACTGCTGCCAGAAACGAAATGGACCAGGAATGTCCTGCCCTGGCTGAGGTTTCCATGCATGTGCCAAGCACTCTCTGTGTCCCCCATGGACAGAGCATGCAGGGATGAGGTCATGGAGGATTTCAAACAGCACCTGGGACTCTAAAGATGGCATGGAGGAGGTGCATCCTGACCACAGAAAGATCAGAATTCCAGGGAGAAGGAAAAAAGGTGGATGGTTTTGGGGGCCTTTACAGTCCAGTCCAAACAGGGTCACTGTCACAGTTATAATTAGAGTTAATAATTACCTCTGCCTGATATCATCCTCTCCCAGCCCTTTACACATGGAGCCAACACACAGCAGTAGGAGAAGGATCCAACAAGGATGAGACCTCTGGAGACACACGGAGAGGGGGTAAGATATCCCATCACTGCATCCCTGCCAAACCCTACTCCCTGAAGGGGCAGAGCTGCATCCTGGTATTCCTCAGGAGAGAAACAAACCTAAACCAACCAACCAAAATAAACAAACAAAAAGCTCCCCCAGACAAAACAAATAATTTTTAAAAACCCCAACTCTTCCCCCACAAAAAAAAACCAAAAAAAACCAAATGAAAAACAGGCAAACCCCCAAGAAACCCAGCCCTCCCCAAAAAAATTTAAAAAACCAACACCTCCAAAAAAAATTCCCTGAAAATATCCCCCAAACAAACCCACCCTCAAAAAAACCCCAAAAAATGAAACAAAAAACCTAACCCCCCCCAAAACAAAACACAAAAAACCCAAAAACCCTAGAACAAATTAACTAACTAACTAACTAACTAACTAACTAAAATTAAATCAAACCCCACCCCAAAACTCCCTCAAAAATAAAAACCTCCTTCAGACCCCCCCAAAACCCCAGAAAAACCTTCAACTCCCCAACAAAACAACAGGGTTTGCTTTGAACATGGAAACTCTCTGCAGGGAAGTGAGATGCTGCTATCCACATCCATCCTGAACTTCCCAACAAACCATCCTGGGGCAGCACCTCCCCTTGGCCAAATCTGTGCATGTCCACCACCCCCTGGTTTTATCTCCTTTGGCCTTTCCTGGGGACATCTCGTCCTTCCTGAGCTGTCCAGGCCCCGCAGCTGTTTGGAGCTGCTGCCCCTCAAGGGAGGAAGGGGCTGCTCTGGGCTCCTGTTCAACAGGAACATGAAATAATCCTTGTGGCATCATGTGTCCACCTGGTTTTATCTCCTTTGGCCTTTCCTGGGGACATCTCGTCCTTCCTGAGCTGTCCAGGCCCCGCAGCTGTTTGGAGCTGCTGCCCCTCAAGGGAGGAAGGGGCTGCTCTGGGCTCCTGTTCAACAGGAACATGAAATAATCCTTGTGGCATCATCTCATCTGGCTTTGCCTCTGCTCCAGCTGCTCCTGCCTCTCCCCCAGAGGTGCAGCTGCCTTGGAGGAGCTCTGGGTTGGAGGAGGAGAGGTTTTGGCATTTGGTTCCCCCCAATGCCCCCTGCGCTTTCTGGGCTGGTGGGGTTACTCACACCACAGCAAAGACAAACATGCTTTTCCTGGATCTCTCTCTAGAAGGAACTCAGGAAGGGTTTGGGGGGCTAAAACTGAAAAATAGAAATAATTGAAACCCCTGATTAAGCTGGAGGTATCAGCACAACAGATAACAGGGTCTCCATGCCTGGGGTTTAAGGTGTATTGAAAGCCAACAGGGATACAATCCTACAGGAAATTCATCCTGCTGCTTCCTCAGCTCCTGCCACGGCTTTGGGTCAAACTCACATTCCTATGGGGACAGTGGACACCTTTGGGACTAACTGAAAATCATAAAATCGTGGAGTAGTTCAGGTTGGAAAGGGTCTTAAGACATCATCTTGTATCACCCCCTGCCATGGGGAGGGACACCTGCCATTATCCCAGGTGGTGCCAACCCCATCCAGCCTGGCCTTGGACACTGCCAGGGATGGAGAGTCCACAGCCTGGACTTGCTCCCTGTTTTCTTGGTGCCCAGAAATTCTCTCACAGAAAGTATGGACTTTCCCCTTGTATCAGCACTACCAGGGACCCTCCTCTCTCAGAGAATTTCCCCAGATATGCTACTGCTGCACAGGGTGCTGAGGCTGGACTGGTAAACACACTGAGGACTGAGCTTGGAAAGGGGAGAGCAGAACTGTCAGCTTCCAGGGTACAACAAACAGAGATTCCTCTGATATTCACATGTTCCCCAGGAGAAAAAAATGATATTGAAAACACCCCATGTCAGAACAGAACTTCCAGAACAGCCCTTGCAGTGACTCTGGCAGGGATGGTGGGTGGGAGTATCATCCTCACAATGTTCTTCCCAGTTAGGTACAGACCTGATGACAGGGGGATCTGGGACACATTCTGGAGGTTTTGAGATCCTGTCTTCTCTTACCTCTGCACTTGTGGGGAGGGAACTCCCAGCACTCCTTCCTTCTCCTGCAGCTGGGAGCAGGTGCTGATGCATCTCTTTGCTACACTGGGTGCTCCAAGCTCCCTTCTTCATCCTCACAGATGAGCTTTGTGTCTGGATGCAGCCTTCAGTGCTTCAGGGCTGGATCACAGGGTCAGAGAATCCCAGAATGGCTTGGGTTGGAAGAGACCTTAAATCCCATATTGTTCCAACCTCCTTCCACTGTCCCAGGTGGAGTGTGACACTGCCATGGTCCTTCCTCACACAAGTCCCTGCAAATGGCTGAGGGATGGACCAGCCAGTGCTCAGGGAGAAAGGGAAAACCTCCCAGGACTGCTGCCTGCCCCATAGTGCCTGGAGCAGGGCAGCCACACAATGGAGGGATTCCAATGAACCCATAAATCTGTCCAGGGAAAGCAGGGAGGATAAACACCCCTACGATCCCTGAATACACAGGGAAGTGGATTTATAAGCAGAGGCAGGAGTTTTAATAAATACCCATTCCTGGGGAAACTCCACCTCTGGCACAAGCAGAGTGGAACCGGTGGTATGACTGGTGTCCCGTGGGCACAGAGAGAAGATGGAGCCTGTGACCCATCTGCCTGGCCCTGGGGATGTGGCTAATGTGACCTGGAACACCCTGGGATACAGGAAAGTGTCCCTGCCCATGGCAGGGGGTGGAACTGTGTGGTCTTTAAAGGCCCTTCCAACCCAAACCATTCCATGTACAAACACGTGCTTTTGGAGCTATGCCCACACCACTGCCTTCCCTCCACCCCATGCTGGATTTAAACCAAAGCAGACTCTGAAATGATTGCCCCATACCACCCTCCCAGCTGCCAGCTACATTTTCTGGGCCACAAGCCCCTGACAACCCATTCCCTGACGGATGCAAGGAAATCTTCAAATGTGATGTGGCAGCCTTTCCTTCCTTTGTTACGGGCAGCCCTGTATTTATGAGCCTGTATTTATGCCCTCGGCTCTAGAGGATGCTCAAGCAGGCTCCAGCTCCAGGGGGACAGGCAGCATCTGACTCCATCCTCCATCCTCCTAAATCCCTGACTCTTCCAAATGCCCCATCCCTCCAAACCACCCTGCAGGGGACCAGGCCCGGGGTGAACTCCAACCCCCGACGGCCACAGAGGCAGCTCTTCCCCTGCAGCTTTCTGCTTGCTTAAGCACTGCTTCTGCTATTAAATTCAGAAAAGCAATAACATCCCCAGCAATAGATGCCACTCACGATAGCTCAGGGAGCAGATAAGGCTCCCAGAAATGTGTTATTCCTGTTCAAAGCCTTGGTCACAGTGACCTCCACAGATACTTTAAATTCGAGCTGGTTTAAATTGGTTCTTTGTTTGTCATTACATCCACTTTTTAAGGAAACTTAAGTGATCCTAAGCCCTGCTCATATCTGTTGTGCTCTGGTTTCTTTCTTCATTTAATGGGGCAAAGACTAGTTTATTAAAAAAAAAAGATTTCCACCTCCCAGATGACAGACTGCTCTTGGCCCAAGCAATTGTGCCCCCCACCCCTCTCCTTCTCCCTCCCCCCAGGAGATGGAAATTAGCCCTTTGATGGGATGTGTTGGCACCTTACAGGGATCCAGTAAATTAAAAAAAAAAAAAATAAAAATAAGAAGCAGAGTCAGTTTGCTTCCCACTGACCCTCAAAGCTGGGGAATGTTACTGCTTTAGGACGCAACAGAGTCCCACAGCATTCCCACACTGCATCCCTGGCAGGAGATGGGACCTGCAGCTCTCCCACTGCTTCCACTGAGGTATCCATCACCTGCAGGAGATGGAAGCAGCTCCAGGCCCCAACCCTGCACCACACAGCTCTGCTTCAAGCTCCTGAGGTGCAGGCAGGCATAAAACTGGGGTTTTTTTCCCCAAAAAAGGCTCCCTCCTCCCCTCGGATGGCAAGGCTTTTTTGGCACCCCCAGATCTCCTCCCGGCCAGGACAAGTCCTGGTGGGCACAGCCAGGACCAGGCTGGCTCCTGGAAGGGGCAGAGACCAGAACAGCCAAAGCCAGGCAGGCTGGGTAGCTGGAGAGAGAGGGGCAGGGTGGTTTCATGGAGCCCCACATGGAAAAGCTCCCCTGTCCCTGTCCCCACACCACTTTCAGTGCAGAAGCTGCAGACACACACGGCTGCATCCCAAACCCCTCCGTGTAATTACAGATCCACGCTTTCTTCTGGGCTTCCACTTATTTAATCATCCTTCTCATCTGCCTCTAATACCCTGAGCTCTGTCAGAGGGCACAAACACAGCCTTTACGTCCAGAAGGACAAGAGTTCCCTGCAACAGCTGCTATATTTAACAGAAAAAATACACTGGGTTGCCATGGCAACCCTGGCTTCTAAAAATAGACCTGCCATATCCAGCACAGCCGAGAGCACAGGCAGTGCTGACGGAAGCTGCTTTCCCCGAGCGCTGGGGAATGGAAGTAAACTTTTATTCCTGGCTGGAATCGCCACGGAGCAAACCGTGCACAAAAAAACCACACGAGCCTTCGCTAATTAAAGCAAGGGAAGGATCCCCACTTCCCTGGGCTCAAGGACTGATCCCTGAACTGCAGCTCCTGGGATCAAAAGGGTGCTTTGGGAACGGGGGCAGGGCTGCAGCCAGCTGGATGAAGATGGAATGATGGTGCTGGATGTGGCTGGTTTTCCTGCCGGCACTGACACGCTGAGGCTCAGAGTGGCCAAGTGCCCACAGCCCTGGCAGCAGGGTCACCCCCAGCCAGCAGAGCTGCCAGGGTGAGGCTGGCTTTGGGCACCCTCAAGGGGCACCCAGCCTTGCCTTGAGTGCTTCAAATGACCTGCAGAGAGCCGAGATGGGGATGCACAGTTTTCCAAATGGCCTTTCCCCCTCTTCCACCAACAAAACCAGGTCTCCGGGCATTGAACCAGGAGCGTTCTCCTTCCCCACTGGAACACAGACCCTGTCACCAAAACACACCCCGAGCTCCCTACAGCAAGAGCCAGCTGAGCATCCCCCAAAATCTGATTAGCAAGGCTGGGTAGTCACAGCCTGCCTAGGAACAGCAGTTGCTTCCCATTGCACTCCAAGCCTCCAGTCATCTCCCTAACGCTCCTTGGCATTTCTTGCTCCGAGCGGAGGGCGGGCCTCAGACAGATCACAGCCCCCTGGCACTGCCCTGATCCTGGGTGGGAGGATCGCAGTGCCCTCCCCGCGCTCTCCCCGAGCAGCCCTGGCTTCCAGGAACCCTTGAGCACGGAGGTGGAGGGCTGAGTGCCTGCTGGAGGAGGCATGGCGCTGCTTGACTCCTGCTCTGCTCCCGGGAGGAAGGGCTCTTCAGGAAGAAAACACTTCAGCTTGGTGTAGCACTCAGTATGTGTCTGTGTGAGTGTTCTTTTTTTTCTTCCCCCCCACTTAAGAAAAAAAGACCTGATGAGAGCCTAGGGTAATCTAGTGCAATATTTCCTCTGTTTCGTGGTTGGTACCAACAGCTTCGGAGCAGGATCCAGAGGAGGCCGTGAGGATGCTCAGGGAGCCAGGCTGGGAGAGCTGGGGATGCTCACCTGGAGAGCAGAAGGCTCTAGGGACACCTCAAAGCCCCATCCAGTGCCTCCAGGAGAGCTGGAGAGGGACTGGAACAAGGCATGGAGGGACAGGACACAGGGAATGGCTTCCCACTGCCAGGGGGCAGGGATAGATGGGATATTGGGAAGGAATTGTTCCCTGGGATGGTGGGGAGGCCCTGGCACAGGGTGCCCAGAGCAATTGTGACCAAACATCAGCAGCAGCCGGGGTTCTCTTGACTCTCTTGACTCGTCTCCCACCCGTGGTGGCCACGTGGACGTTGCCTCCCCTTGGCACAGGCTTGGCAGGGGCTGAAGGGGCCTCACTGAAGGCCTTCAGTTCTGTTTGCTTCATCCCTCCTCATCCTGACCCAGTTCCTGGCCAATCCCTATGGCCATGAGCTCCCTGCAGAGAGGACAAAACACTGGATGTTTCTCTGGCTCCCTCCACCACCCGTGATGTCCTGTACAGTTCCTGCTCGGCGCCTTCCCCCAGCCTCTGGAAGCAGAGCACACTTGTCCTCCTCTATTTTTTGTCATACCTGGCCCACTTTTACACCTGCCATGAGTCCCTTTCCCCCCTGCAGTGCCCAGAATGGTGTTTCTGCAGCTGAGGCTGTGTCAGCACCACAGAAGCACCTCCTTGTCACCGACAAGGGCAGCAAATTCGTGCCCAAATAAATCCCTACTTCTGCAAAAGTGTGTGAAAGAAAAGGCTTTAATGGTGAATAAACTCCCAAAGTGGCCAAATGGAAAAGGGAGTGGATGAGATTTACACTCTGTGCCACGGTGTGAGGGCAGGGGTTGCAGCTCCTCTGGCTCAGTGCTGGGAGGATGGAGGGAGGGATGTTTGCTGCTGGGGCTGCTGCTTTTAGAGCAGGACAGGGAGTGACGTGCACGGAGCCTGTTGCTGCTAATGGTGTTTGTGTTTAGAGCCTAAACTCAGATCATGGGAAGATGATTTAGAAGGAAATTCTTTAGTATGAGGGCAGTGAGGCCCTGGCACAGGGTGCCCCAGAAGCTGTGGCTGCCCCTGGATCCCTGAAAGTGTCCAAGGCCAGGTTGGACACTGGGGCTTGGAGCAACTTGGGATAGTGGAAGGTGTCCCTGCCCATGGCGGGGACGTGGAACTGGATGAGTTTAAGATCCCTTCTACCCCAAACCATTCTGGGATTCATGAAATAGATTTCACCAGGGCATCCTTCTCTCACCAGGAGAGTTTCCACCACTCAGTAAGGCCAGACCAGGTGTGGAGGTAACAGCAGCCTGCATGTCCAGGCCCAGCCATGCCGTGCTCATGGTCAGGTGGGTGCTTTCCCAAGGAAACCCGGCTCCTGACAGCTCTGTCCCAGCCCCAACCTGCTGCCATCAGCCACAGGAATGCAACAACAGCCCTGCACAAGCCCACACCCACCCATGGAGCTCGTGGCCCACACGTGGGCTGCGCTCTGAAAGTGAAACGTGAGAGGGGTCATGGAAGGTGCTCAAGACTCACAGGGGATGAGGCAGTACAAACACAGTAAGACGCTTAATTTTATGTGGATCTGGACGGATTTATCTCAAAGGTTTGCTGGGACCCCTGGGAGAAAATATGTAGGTGGAACATTCCTGACCCCAAAAAGGATGAGATGCATCGCAGCAGAGCCAGAGCTGCAGCACAGCCAGGTAATGACACCAACAGGAGGTGACATCCCAGAATTCTGCATCCCTGGATGTCCCTCATCACAGATTCTCACCTCCCTCCTGGTTTCATGCCACCAGACTGGCTCAGGTTTTTGTCCTGTCCTTGAAGATATCCCTCATCCTTTACCCTCACTTCAGGCAGAATAAAAATGAGAAAAATCCTAGCAGGACATTCCTGTTTCATCAGGAATCCATGGAGAACCCACATTACAAGCCAAGGAACACCATAGGTACATTCAATCTGCTGGACATTATGATTTTTGATTCCACTGCTGTCCCAGAGCATAGAATCCCAGACAGGTTTGGGTTGAAAGGGCCTCAAAGCTCATCCTGTTCCACCCTCTGACATTCCAGGGACACCTTCCACTATCCCAGGCTGATCCAAGCCCCATCCAGCATGGCCTGGGACACTTGCAGGGATCCAGGGGCAGTCACAGCTTCTCTGGCCACCCTGTGCCAGGACCTCACAGAGGCTTGTCCAGCCTTTCCTCCAACAAAACCTGATTCAGCCACACTGAATTTTGCCTTGGGTTTCCTTTCTTTGCTCCAAGTCCAGCTGGGTCTCTCTCCAGGAGCCAGGAATTAGGTAGCACAGCTATTCCAAAGTAAATTGCCCTACAATTTCTTTTCCATAGCAAGAGGGTTGTTTTCTTAGGGCAAACCACTTTTATCCTTGAGGAAAATGTCAGCAGGAGGAATAGCCAGGGAAAACTTGGCCGTGCTGCTGTCCTGGAGTTACTATCAGGTAAAAAAAGGCCAGTGAGTTTCCCCTCTACAGTTTTTGTGGCCAAGTTCTTTAACTTTCCCCCAGCTCAGCTGAGGATGTCAGAACTGGGGTTCCCTATAAATACTCTCAGCCTGGGCTGGGGGGAACAAACCAAAAGGGCACAGAAACCATGGAGCTGCTCCAGCCAGGGAGAAACGTCTGTCATTAATGTAGTGGGAAAATTACACGTTTATATGGCCCCCCCAAACACAAGAGCAGACATCCATTTCCTGCAGGGCCGTGGACGCCTGCCAGCCCACAAATAAATCACAAAACCACAAAGCCAGCAAGGAGGAAAAAAAAGGGGAATTATCACAGAGGATGCAGAAGCCTTTTGTACTAGGAAAATCACCAGCGTCTCCACCAGACATCTATTGTTTATCAATAATATTCCCTGATGCTTCCCACCCTTTGGGACTGAGATGGGGAGGGATATTCAAGCAGAACAACAGAGGTCTCCTTGGATTTTGCAAACTCCAAAGGTACAGCCAAGGGGTGGCTTGGGAGATGCACTGACCTGCCCCAGAGGCATTTGTGGGACCAAACCCAAACAAACCCACAGCAAACCTGATATTAAATAGGTTTTGGCATGGGTGCAAAGATGGAATAAACTCAAAGTTGCCAACTTTCCTCCAGGAAGAGGGTGTCTGGAGGAGGGCAGGGATGGAGCACTCAATGGTCTGGCAGCACCTCCAGAAGGATCATATCCAGTGATGCTGGAGATTAAGAGAACAAACAATTTCAGTGAGGACTTGCAGTCCTACTCCTACGCATTTTCCCTCCCCTTGCCTGTCCCCATGGAGGTTTAACGGCCTGGGCCCCCACTTCACAGCACCCTGGAGTCACTGAGAGCCTCTCCACTGCCTTCCAGCTGCCTTTGGCTCCAGCAGAGGGATCATGACAGCAGCTTTACAGCTTCCCCCGTGGCCCGTGAAGCTGGGCTGTGTCAGCACCAGGGGACTGGAGGAGAAGGTCCATTAGTGGGGTTCTGAAGGGCAGTTCCTGTTTTCTGCACCACCCAGGGCTTGTAAAGGAACCATGGGTGGATGCCATGCTTCCCAGGATATATTGTGGCTACAGAAACCCTGACAAATGTATCAGCACTCCCAAGTGGGTTTTTTCTTTTCCACTCTGAGCTGAAGTACTTTAGGGGGCACCCAAAACCATCCTGTGCTGCTCACAGGGAAGCCTCTCCACCACCTCTATCCCTGCCACAGGAACACTGAATCTCATGGATTGCAAGGGACCCTAAAGGCCATCCAGTTCCAACTAGACCAGGTTGCCAGGTTGCTCCCAGCCCCTTCCCACCAGGATGAGGTGGGTTTATCTCCCCAGACCTCCTGATTTCACTGCCTGGACACCAAACCTACACAAGAACCAGAGGTCCCACGACCAGGGATAGCTGTGAAGAAATTCCTCCCCTCTTCCAGGTGTGCCCATCCCAAATCCTCAGCCCTCCTGCTCTTACCCTGCAGTGGGGAAGCAAAGTCAGGGAATAGAGTAAAATGCTTCCCTGCACCTCAGGCACTTCAGTTTTTCCTTTCCTTCCTTGGCCTGCTTTAAAAAACCCCAAAAAAACAACCCACCAAAAAATAGAGAGAGAGAAAGAAATTGTGTTTATTCACACACACAACAGTGAAACATTTGTTTAGGAGAAAATCTCACTGATTCTTGGCTGTTGTTCCAGATGCAGGGAGAACAGCAGCCCTTAATGTCTGCCTGCTCCTCAGTGATTCGTGCTTTTGTGCTTTGAACAACGTTCCCAATTCTGATAAAGGTATTAGTGCATTTCTTGGGCTGAATTATAAATTATGAGATGCAAACCCATCTATTTATGCACTTCAGTGCTGAGAACTTACATGCAAAACAAGACACTCAAGCTCTCAAAGTTCCCACAGCAGCTCTCTCCACTCTGCACAGACAAAGCACCCAAATTTTTTGGCTGTGTTTATGAGGGACACATTTCAGGGATTAGGGCAGGAATAGACATCTCCTGGATTTTTCCACAGCTCGGAGCAGTGGCTCCTGCAGCAATATGCTCTGAGCTGGGTCCAGGGCAAGCTCCCTCTTGAGCTCAGCATGACCAAAGATAAGGACATTCAGGATAAGCACATCTGGAAGTGGCTCCCTAGCTGCAAAGAAATGCTTATGAACACAATCTTTTAGGGTACAAATTGAGCAAAACTAAAATGTAGCAAGCACAGATTCGAGTTCTCATTTGGGGAAGGAGGGGAGGGAAAAGCTGTCCCCAAAGCAAAGCATGCCCAGCACTGCAAACAGCAGATTAATCCTTTGTTATTTGTGTTTCCACTTCCTTTTAACCAAAAGAATCACAGAATCATTAAGGTTGGGAAAGGCCTCTAAGATCATCAAGTCTAACTGTGAATTCAAGAGCACAAAAGCATTTCTCTGAGCACCACATCCACATGCCTTTTGAACATTTCCAGCATTGGTGCCCCTGGGCAGCCTGGTCCAATATTTGACTAACTTTCCAGTGGGGAGATTTCCCCCACTTTCCACTCTAAACCTCACCAGGCACAACCTGGGGCCATTCCCTCTTGTTCTATCCCTTGAACTCTAGAGCCTTGCCCAGCTCTGTTCCCTTCTCAGGACACTCATCCCAACAACACGGTGGAAGAACAGGAAAGGGAGCTGCACTACCCCAGGGCACAGCTTTTCCTCTTCATTTTTACAAAGAGGAAGGAAACAAAACACATGTGAAAAAAAAAAAAAAAAACCTAAAAAAATGTTTAGGCTAATCCTAAACTGAAAGTTTATATCCCTTAGTTAGATTTCAAAAAACAAAGTTTGTTTGGCTCAAAGTCAAATGTTTAATTTGACCTAAAAGCTTTAACTTTGCTTGAAGTTTCTTAGAATCTTAGAAATCAGAGGACTGACCAGCTCATTTTAAAAAAGGAAAATAATAAAGCACTCTCCCCATCAGGGTTTGAGGCAGGTGACAACAATAAGCAGTGATAAAAGAGCAGCAGTCTGTGTTCACAGAAAATGCCTCAGCTTGCCCATGTGCCCACAAGGATGCATCAGTTCATGTTGTCAAAACTGCCCTATTTAAAAATAATAATACTTAAATGTTCCCTCAGCCAAATGGAAAGAGGGGGTGATGCCTGGGCAGGAAATGGAGCCAAGTGTCCCAGCCAGGACTGCTGAAGTGTCCTGAGGAGGGAGGGCCAGATGCCATGTCCTGCTCTTGTTCTGCACCATGAAGTGGCTGCTGTGGCCCTGGGAGCTCACACTGAGCCTGCACTGTGCAGTCACAGCAGCCCTGACCCAGAGGGGAGAGCCAGGCCTGTTTTTCAGGACAAGCCTCTGTGGCCATGGCTCTACTTCATCTCCCCCTCTGCATTCTGCTTTGAAGCCGCTGCAGCATCCCAGAGATCAGCTCATCGCTTCCCCACCACTCCCTGAATCCTGATGGAATACCATCAGTGTTCCTCAGAAATTGCTGTGTGAGTGCATACACTCGCCTGTAGCTCCAGCTGACAGGAGGAGCTCATTGTGCTTGGGTTTAGGAACACTTTGGAAAAGCTTAGAGCCCATCTCCCGTCCATTTCATACAATCATAGAACCACTAAACTTGGACAAGTCCTCCATCAAGCCCAGAATGGTGTCTTTCCTTCTCTGTTTCCAAGAACTGAGATTTCCCTTCATTTGAGACTTCTCTAACAAACCAAAAACACATATTCACCCTCACTAGCAGCTTGCTGGTGTATTTTTCCAGGCTCTCAGTGCTCAGTGCCGGCGGCTCCACATGGAAGCTCCAGCAGGCTCCAGGAGCAGGCTCTGGGCAGTGGAATTCTTGCCTGACACACGGCAGCTCCAGCAGGCTCCAGGAGCAGGCTCTGGGCAGTGGAATTCTTGCCTGACACACGGCAGCTCCAGCAGGCTCCAGGAGCAAGCTCTGGGCAGTGGAAGTCTTGCCTGACACACAGTTTTTGGGGGCAGCCACCTGAGCCTGCTGTGTCTGAGACCATTGCCCTAAATTCTTGCTGCTCCTCTCCATTTTCCCAGCCACGACCTGATCCCAGGGGGAAGTCCACATTCCCTGCAGCTTCTTCCACTGCCCAAGGAAGCCTCGGGAGAACAGCAGCTTTTTTTGTGCTGCTACCCTCTGGATCAGAAGAATACTCCTGAACTTTAGCCTGGCTCTTGCTCCTAGCCTGTCTCTGAGGCTTTGATCCAAGGAAGCCTCTCGACACGTTCCCCTCACTGTGCTGGGGAATTCAGCACTGCAGTATCTTGCATTGCAGATTATTTTTAGGGATGATCCAATTGAGACTGATAAAAATAAGAAAGGAGCTGGAGAATCTTTGCTGGAGCTGACTGCAAGATGCTGTGGCTTACCAGAGCCTCACAGCCAGAGTGGGATTCCTAATTTAACAGCACATCCCAGAACAGATCAAGGGTTTATCCACAGGGCTCAATGGCCCAGTTGTGCTCCCACCAGCACCCCACAGGACAAAAAACAGGGATCACCACAGATAAACACAGATACATGCATGCCAAAATACCCAAATCACATCCAAATTTAGTTTCAAAGTTGAGGAAACATCACTTATAGCTGCCAAGGAGATCCTAAGCAATAGTGGCCAGCCAGCCAGGTGATGCACTGCTGAATTTCACTGAAAGCCCTTAAAAATTATTATCAAATCTTTAATAAACTCAGTTGGGCTGTGCAACCACAGCCCTCACCATGTGGCTCTCAACTGAAGAGATGAACAGAAAGCAGTGAGACATCTCCCTGTGGCATATGCCCAGACCCCAGAAAGTGTTTGGGGCAAAATTCCAGAGCACAGTAAAGGACAAAAACTGATTTTTTTTTTTCTTTTAACTGATGTGAAGAAACAGGATTTGCTCTCAACTGGTTGGTCAGTATTGCCTGGGGAAAGAAAGTAAAAAAAAAAAAAAAAAAAAAAAAAACCACCCTCATGAGATGACATGTCAAAACCAGTCACATAGAGGTATTTATTTTTTTAAGAAGGGACTTTTCCCTTTTTTTTTTTTGGTTGATTATTGCCAACAGTATTTTAACATCTGCTGTGCCTGCTGACCTACCACATTTACCCTACTTACACTAATTAAACTTTAATTAAGCTTGCTAGATGTTCATCTAACATCAAAAGTAAGGTAAAGGCTTTGCCAAGCAAAGGTCTTGGCGTGGCTGGGCAGTTTGGGTTTACATAATTTTATTTATACATTCATAACAAAGGGGAGGGGTTTTAAGTGCAGGTCACTTCTGACCTACTCACCTGACCCTTCCAACACCTGCTCTGCAGCTTTATTCTGAACCAGCTTCACGAGGACTGGCACTTGTTGGGGTAACAGACACCTCAAGGGACTGACGAGTGTTTGTTTGGGATGCTCCCTTGTGTCCAGGCCCTCAGCTACCTCAGGTTTCTCCTCCCAGGTTGCCAATCAGGTCTTGTATTTCTGTTTCTTTAAAAAAAAAAAAAAAAAAAAAAAAATCAAAATCAAAAGGGCTTTCCTGCCAGGGCTTTCCTGCCAGCCCACCCTGGCAGTGCAGGGGTGCACTCTCAGCTCCGTGCACGCACAGCTGTTTTCCAGTCAGCCTCACTCAAACAACTCCAGCCAAGTTTCCTGACAAGTCAGTTTTCCTCTCCTCTCTGCCTCCAAAATAAATTCCCTCACATCCCAGGAAAGGTGCTGCCACAGGCTTGGGAAGGGAGGGAGAGGCAGCATCAGGAGTTTCTTGTGGCACCTGGAGCACAGGTGTCACACTCCCCTGACCAGCCAGAGCTGCATTAACCCTGTGGGGTTAATCCCTGTGGGGATTAAAACAGATCCTGGCACTCTCCTCAGCTCAAAAGATTCACAGAATCCTTAAGGCTGGAAAAGACCTCGAAGGTCTTCGAGTCCAACTGTTAACCCAGCACTGCTTTTCCCTAATTTCAGCAGGATCAGCTGGGAAAGCAAAAGCCAGCTGCATGTACACGCTTCAAGGATCAGCAATCAGATTGTTGGCACCCAGAATTGTCCTCTTGCATGGTTCACTCCATTCTCACCTTCAGCAGAATGGCTGTGCCTTTGCTCCTGGGAAAGCCACTTATTTTCGAGCTATTCCTCTAAAATTGCTTGAGCAAGACTCCCTCCTTTCTTTTTTTTCTTTCTTTCTTTCTTTCTTTCTTTCTTTCTTTCTTTCTTTCTTTCTTTCTTTCTTTCTTTCTTTCTTTCTTTCTCTCTTTCTCTCTTTCTTTCTTTCTCTCTTTCTTTCTTTCTTTCTTGTAAGCAGGAACTTTAAAAAGAAGGTTTTTGGAAAAGGATATTTTGGCAACAAACCTTTCAGTTTAGTGCTTGGCAGGCACAAAGCATTTAAGCTTTGAAAAATAAAAATTTGTTCAGAGCTTTGGGGTTTTGCTATTCTTTTGGCCTTTCTAAATTAAAGTGCAGGTTGGTGCTGTGAGTGGGGAGGTTCTGACACACACACGCCAAAAAAACCCAAACCCTCAACCCTCAAGAATTTCCAATGATCTCTGCATAAAAAGATCTGAATCCAAGTCCAAATTCCCAGGAGGACCACACATGGATTCATGGAGTGATTTCCCCTGAATGACAGCTCCCAGGTAGCATTGAAGGCTGTTGGAATCATGGAATGGTTTGGAAAGGACCTTAAAACTCTTCCTATTCTCCTCCTTGCCATGGGCAGGGACACCTTCCACTGGACCAGGTTGCTCCAAGCCCTGTCCAGCCCGGCCTGGAACACTCCCAAGGATGCAGGGGCACCCTGTTTGAGGGTGGAAGGGAATTCATTGTTCCAAACAATAACCGCCTATTTGTGGTGTTTTATTTTCAGTCCATCCAAGGAGAGATGCTCCTGGTGAGTGTTCTGTGCACAAACAGATGCTCCCAGTGAGACATCCTGTCCACCAGCTGGGTCCAGCAAAGGAAACTGTCTGTGCAGGAATGAAATGGGTGCCTGTGCCACAAAGGCCTCGGCAAACAGGTGCCTTGAGCACACAGCCTGGAGCCAACGCTCCTGTTATCCCTTGGCCTGTGGTGTATAAAGCAGGGTAACAACCTCTTTAAAACCACGTCCTGCATCCCTCTCAGCAGCCCTGCACAACCTGCAGCCAGTCTCCTGACCTGGACCCTGCAATGGCTTTGCTTCCAAATTCATTTGCTCCATGGGACGAAAACAAAAAGAAAAAAGCAGAGAGGTAACAAGAGAAACGGAGCATTTGGCAAATGTGTATTGAACTTCACACAACAAACTCATTAGCTCAGGCGGCCCCGTCTCTATGGCAACCAAACAGCACAAAAACAAGGCATTAACACCTAAATTTATTAGTGGGCAAGTGCTTAGCTTTTATCATTCCAGGGGTGTATTCCCCTCCGCAGCTCGCTGGGATTCCCGAGGAAGACGGTTCTGGTTCAAATGGCAACATAAACATCAGAACACCATTTACAGACAGAGGAGCTGGAGCTTTCGGAGTTTCAATCACAGTTTGAAAAACGACAAAACAAAACCGAGGAAAAGAGGCTGTGTGTAGGGGAGTTACCCAATTTCCACTTTGCTTTGCAAAATTGTTAAAGGTTTGCAAGTCATGGGTGAGGGGCGAGAAATGTTTTCCATCTTATCCTAACAGCTCCGTGAGGATCTTCATCAGGAGTAGGAATGGGGGCTATAAGCTGGTTCTCCCAAAATAATTTCCAAGTGCCCTGCCTTTATTTTAAGTGGATGTTACAAGCCCTAGGAAAATGTGTAACCCAGTCTCCACTGTGCCACAAGGCTCCAGGTCATGCCACAGGCTCTGGGGGAGGAGTGGGACTGTTTGGATTTGTTCCAGGAATACACAAGGGCTTGGGCGTAAAGATGCTGGAAAGCCACATTTAAATGCTTCCCATTTAAAGCATCTTTCCATTCCGAGGGCCCTGGGTGAATTCCAGCGACCCCAAGAGCTCAGACCATGCTGGGACAGCTTGGAGAAGATAACAAGGTGTCAGATCTATCTCTGCAGGTCGGAGTGAGGCAAAAGAACAAAGGATGTGTCTCAGCCCAAGGCACACTTGAAGCTGTGCTGGGGCTAACAATGCTCTTCACATTTCCCTAAGTGCTCACTGAACTTCTTTTTTCATCTTTGCTCCAGGGTTTAGAACAACCTTCAGTAGGAGTAAGGATCTGGCTTTCTTGGGGTGGATAGTCTTAAAGAACTTAATCCTGCTCACTGTCAGAGAGAGGAAATCTCTGCCCAGAGCAGCTGTGGCTGTCCCTGGATCCCTGGCAGTGTCCAAGACCAGGTTGGATGGAGCTTGGAGCACCGTGGGAGAGTGGAAGGTGTCCCTGCCCATGGAAGGGGGTGGCACAGGATGAGCTTTGAGGTCCTTTTCAATCCAAAGCCATTCCCCCTTCCATCATGCACAGGCTGTTTCCTGGTGAGAGGCACCTTGTCCTGGGGCTAATTCAGACCTAATCACTAAACATTGTGTCTCCACACAATGACAGCAAGAGAATCCAGGCTACACACTCAGGAAAAACCTTTAGTGGGAAAAGCAACACCGCACCAGGAGACGATGTCTTAAAAAAATGTCAAACCCATCTTCTCCTCCAGCATCCCTCAGGTGGAGTCAAAAGAGCACCTCTGCTGCCACCAAGCACAGATTTAACCCATCACAATGCAGAAGGTCTGATGGCAAATTACTTGTCACCTGATTTCAGCCATGTGACAGCAAGTGCTGCACAGGGTAGTGCAGCACTCACCACGCTGCCATTAGCAGCAGCACAGCCCAGCACCAATATCCATCCCGTGTCCTCAGGCAGCACCTCCTCCTGCAAGCACACTGCTAGCATTCCAGCTGACCAGGGCCCTTCAGGCAGGTTGCAAGAAAGCAAATTAACAGGTTGAAACCCTGACAATTTTGTTCTGAAAAAGGGTCGCTGAGGATCTCACAAGTCCCTGACTGGCTGGCTTGCTATCAGCTCAAAGGCATTTCAAGAACATTAGCACTGGTGCCAGAAATATCTGGGCTCATCCCTGCGGCAAAACAGCGGCAGGAGGAGGAGAAGGATGGGATGTAATGGCAGTGTCTGAACAGGCAGAGGGATGGGGGAGCAGAGATGTTTGGGGGGTGGTTTTTTGGGGTGCCTCCACCACTGGGAGGAGTAAACAAAAGAGTTTTAAAGTCTGCTGTCAGCCAGAACTAACTCTGTCACCATGACAACCCAGTGGTTCATAGCTGGACTCTTAGAGGTCTTTCCCCAATGATTCCACATTTACCTCTGGCAATAGATCTCAGCACACAGCAGCAAAGCCAACTCAAAAGAAACCACCAGCACGCCCAGTCCCCTACAAAAGGCACTACAAAAGTACTTGCTGACATCATGCCCAGCTCACCAGTGGTTTTCCTCTGCTGGAAATTTTGTTTGCCGTCTCCAGTCTCAGCTTACAGTCTTTTCAAAATGAGGGGCTTTGGGGTTTTACCAGTGAAATCATTGCTGTGGAACAAAATTCAGTAATCAGAACAACATTCAGCAATCAGAACAACAATCAGCAATTGTAACAAGAACCATACCTGCAAGCTTCAGTACAAACCCAGCTCCAGATGGACCTGGAATAAGATCTCTCACAACCCTCTTTCACAGCATTCACCATTTTACTTTTGGGTTTGATGTCTAAATTAAGTGTTTAGAGGCCTCCATGCTGAGTCCTGGGGGCTTCTTCCCCCAAAGCTCTCCTGGCTGACATACCCTTGGGTTGAGGTGGATGCTCTGCTCCTGGTCCCTGTAGCACAGACCAGCTCTGACTGCTCTTGTCAAGCACAGCAGCATTTCTGGGCATGGGGGCAAATGGGTTTGAGCTGAAGGAGGGCAAATATTAGAAGGGATACTGGGAAGAAATCCTTCCCTGTGAGGGTGGGGAGGCCCTGCAGGGTGCACAGAGAAGCTGTGGCCACCCTGGATCCCTGGAAGTGTCCAAGGCCAGGTTGGACACTGGGGCTTGGAGCCGCCTGGGAATAGCAGAAGGTGTCCCTGTCCATGGCAGGGGGTGGGACGAGATGAGCTTTGAGGTCCCTTCCAACCAAACAATTCTGTGATCTGACCCCTAAAATTCACACCTCCAGACCTCTGTTCTGATGGGCAAAGGCACCCTGGGACAGATGCAGATCCTGGGAAGCAGCTTCTGGTCGTTGCTGCCCTCACTGCACACACAGAGCTGCAGATTGTGCAATAGCTCTGAGAAGCCACCCAGGCCCTGTGGAGCCGGTGCCAGGCTGAATGCATTAGCTGTGCTAGGAACAAATGAATGAAGCAAAGCCAGTTTTGT
This sequence comes from Onychostruthus taczanowskii, assembly GCF_017590055.1. Lineage (NCBI taxonomy): Eukaryota > Metazoa > Chordata > Aves > Passeriformes > Passeridae > Onychostruthus > Onychostruthus taczanowskii. The sequence continues at coordinate 784,196 of NW_024498973.1, forward strand.
TTTGTGCTGGGGGCAGAGGAGCGAGGCGCGGAGCGGCAAAGAGGCGGAGCGCAGTGACACCGCTATCCCGAGTGTGACAGCCCAGCCTGGATGCAGCCACACACGACCCACAGGTGCCCAGATCCAGACCTGGAGGCTGTGGCTGCTGGAGCAGTGTTTATTTTAGCCCTGCTTCCCTCGTGCGTGTTCCCAGCAGGAGGGGATGTAAACTGGCTCAGCCATGCCTGCCCAGCCCTCCATCCTCTGCCATGTGCCAAAACTCTTCTGCTCACACTCTGCGAGGTCACATTTCTTGGCAGAGAGCTCGGCTCCTTCTCCCCTCTCCCTTCCCCCATGCTCCTGGTGAAATATGAAAACAGCCTGCCACCTGCCATTTGCCTGGCCTGCTTCTCTCTGTGTGCCAAAAATTAGCAACATACCCCAAAATGTAATTGGAAACACTGCACTGCACTGCAGGGGTCCCTTTGCTGTTGCATAGAAGAGGCTTGACAAAAAGCCAATTTAATTTCTAGATTCCCCGGGCTGCATGTAGCCACTAAGTGAGGAGGTAAAAAAAAAAAACCAAACAAAAAAAAAAAAAAAAAAACCTTTTATCAGGCCAATTCACATTAGTAGATTCAGATCTTTTAACGAGCCATGCTGTAGGAATCAGCAAGCTGTCACTGCCAGCAGATTTAGGGCATCATTTCTTGGAATTGGAGCCGTGTGGGAGGTCAGGAGTTAGAAGTCGGCATTCCCAAACTTCAGAGCCGGGAGCTTGGGTGTGCAGGGCAGAGCTGAGGGGGGCAGAGGATTCCTGAGGGCTGACATTAACCCCGGGAAGGAAACTGCCCCGCTCCCCCTCCTCCCCAGCAGAACTTGCGCAAGTCCCAGAGGATCCTTGCAGGAGGGATCTGGAGATGCTCCCGCACCTCCACGCTCAGGGCAGCTCTGACAGCGGAGCACAGCACCACTGATGCTGCCCAGGCTGCAGGCCAGCCCTGCAGAGCTAGCAGTTATCTCCTTTTCGCAGCAAAAGGGCAGGACAGGCGAGCAAGAAAATATAGGGCGCCTCATTCACACCACGCCTTGGCAGAGAGCTCAGCCAGCAGATTTGTGAAACTGAAAAGCAACATTTCACCCCAAAAGAGCTGTTTACATTGTCAGGGTTGACTTGCCAGGCTTAGGAAAGAGCTGTGCCAAACTGGCTTATTATTATCTCCCTTCCCCAAAATACTCAGGACCTGCTCCTTTACGGGATGTCTGTATCCATGGAGCTGTGCTGAAATCCATGTGCCTCGGGGGCACCTGTGCACACAGACACAGGAAACTCAGCCACTCTGACAGCAATAAAGATGGATTTTGGGAAGGAGTTGTTCCCTGGAAGAGTGGACAGGCCCTGGCACAGGGTGCCCACAGAAGCTGTGGCTGAGCCTGGATCCCTGGAAGTGTCCAAGGCCAGGCTTGGAGCAGCCTGGGACAGTGGAAGGCATCCCTGCCCATGGCAGGGGTGGGATGGATGAACTTTAGGGTCCCTTTCAACCCAAACCACCCTGGGATTCTGTGAAATTACTTGCCAGGCTGGAGCCAAAGCCTCACTGACCTCGTGTTTCCCGTAGAATTTTGCTCCCACTTCGACCTTATACCAAGGCTGTACAGCACACTCAGGAGATCCAAACAGGAACAATCCTTCCATCTGCTCTTAGGGAGAAAAGTGCTTAAACCCAAATCACAGCACTATTAAATACTTCCCCAAATCCTCCCTGGCCAGGTTCCTTGGAGAAGATGCACAGGGATGCTTGGATCAGGCACCCTGGGGACACTCAGGTGTGGCTAAGGCCCAAACAGGACTCTGGGACAATGGAATGCCTCTGGGGATGGAGTCTCCCAGCCCATCTCACAGAATCACAACATCCTGGGTGGAAGGAACCCACCAGGATCATGGAGTCCAAGCCCTGGCCCTGCAGAGGGCAGTGCCCAGAATCCCACCCTGTGCCTGAGAATGCTGTGTTTGGGACTGGGACTGGGATTCCCAAACCCCATCATGGATCTGCTGCGTGTGACTTATGGGCTGCCTTAATTGCAGCCTCAGAAAGGCAAGGCAAGAGGGAGCCCTGAGGAAACTCCACATTCCTTTTCATCAGGCTGATTACTGAATAGGCTTTCATAGATCAGGGAATGAAGAATTTGGTTAAGTCTAAATAACTGCTTTGAAATTCTTCAAAATTAGATTATTTTATTTGTCTATAGCAAGCATACTATGGAATACTAGGGAGATGACCCCACGTTTCCAAAAATTAAAACAAAAAAAAGTCATCACAAAATCCACAGCTGCTCCCCATTTGCAATAAGCTGTTTAAAACAAAATAAACCAATACATTTTGCTCCAAGAAACATGCATTAGGCACTGGCAGCTTGCTTCCCTCATTCCTCTATCCCCAAACACTTTGAATGGAAGGAGGGGGAAACCTTGAAGTGATACATATGTGAGAAGCCCTGAGAACAATAGCTGCTCCCCAGTTGACTCCAGAGTTGTTATTAAACTCGAGGTTCCCGTGCTAGAGGAGCACAGCTGGAGCAGCACCAACACCAGGCTCTGAGAACACCAGCAAAAGTCAGATTTCCACCTACAAATTCCTGGAAGTTTGCAGCCCAAAGAGCAAAACACACAGATTCATGTGGGCAGGCTCAGAGGGATGGCATCCTGGAAACCTCCCCTCCAAGAGCAAAATATCAGCAGGCTAATCCTCAGATCAAGAGGGGCAGGATCCTGCTTGGAGCCCAAGGTCACCACTGTGTTTTTAAATTGAATTTTACTCACAGAGGTGCAGTCAGTACAAAGAGGCTACAGGAGGTTTGTCACACCACGATGTCTGGACATGGCAGCTCAGTCCCTGGATGTGTCAAGGCGGGGAGAAGAAGCTGAGTGCTGCTCTTTGCAACCAGCTCACAGATCTTGTTCCTCGTGAAAATGAGGGGAAGACTTGGAGGGTGCATAGTGCACTGGGGGTGGCTCTGAGGATCCCTTTTTCTAGGCTTTGGGAGAAGAGGCTTCTCTTGACACCCACAGCTGTAAGTGTGTGCAGCCGCTCCCTCTGATTCCCCAGACACGGAGCTGGCCCATGGGAGATAATGCCATGAAAGTTTTCTCAGAGTTTAAAAGCTCAGAGATGCCTCTGAAGCACTGCCTTCAAATGGAGCCTTCACCAGGGGAAACCTTGAGGAAGAATGAGCAGCCCAGTCCACTGTCCAAGAGAGCCTCACCCTGGGCAAAAAACAGAGATGAGGAAAGAGCTGAGGGAGGACAAAACCACTCTGTTCAAAATCAGATCTTCAGGCATCAAGGACAAAACCACTCTGTTCAAAATCAGATCTTCAGGCATCAAGGACTCAGAAAAGCAGGTGAAGGAAGGTTTCAAAGGCTGCCAGAGACACTCGTACCCCCCAGCAGGCTTCTGTGCCCACATTAATCTCCTTTCTGCAGAGGACACACAAAGGGGACGTTTCACGGCATTCATAGCAGACCTTACCTGAGTTATGCATCAAATACCTCTCCACTGCCCCTGGATCCCAGTCCCTGATTCCCAGAGACCCCTGATAAACTCCCAGCCCTGCATTAACGACTCCAAGCTCAGCAGCAGGATCTCTCCATCCAACACAGCAATGCCCCCACTCCAAGATTTCCCTGAAGGCACATTGCTGTGAGTCACCTCTTCTCCAACCTGATGTTCCTAGAAAGGCTGGGGAAGGGACCTTAACATTCCAGCCCCCTGCCATGGGGTGGGACACCTCCCACTATTCCAGGTTGTTCTAAACCCCATCCATCCTGGCCTTGGACACTTCCAGGACAGGACACTTCCCAGAAAGTTTCAAATGTAAGGAACCATGAAGGGTTCTCCACTGAGTGCCGGGATGCTAACAAAGCTGTCCAGGAAACTTTTCATCCCAGCTGTTCTGGATTTGGGTCCTTTGCTGGTCCAGTCTGACCTGTGAAACAGAGACCCAGGCTTGGCATCTGCCACTCTGCTGTTTGTCACAGGCAAGTGGAAGTATTTGGAATTTAGAGTGGGGATAAAATGATCCCTCAGCATTCCTGCACAATGACAAAGTTGAGCTCTGCCCCCTCCCTCTCCACAGGCTCTCAGAGCCTGTGGTTTGCAAACAGCCTGGTGACAACACTGCTGTGTAACATACAGGGTATTATGAGTCAATTAAGAATTTATTAAGAGAGGGTCCAGAGGAGGTACTGACCTGGATCCAGCTGTTGCACTCTTCTGGGGGAAGAAGTCAACTGGAGCTTTCAGACCTTCCACAGAGAGACCATGAGCAAACACTCCAATCAAACAGGAGGACTTGTTGTCGCACAAAACCCCTCTCCCTTCCAGCTGTGCTCCAGCTCCTCAAGTGCATCCCATCCTTTGCTGCTAAGCACATCCCATACACAAAAGCTCATTGCAGTCTGTGATCATTCTAAAGGGGTCACCCAAGACCTGAAATGGCTGAAGCCAAGGTGTGAACAATAGAAATCAGCTGCCAGGACCAGACTGTAAATCATCTGAGACCTCTGATGGAGCCCAAACGGGAAAATCTTTTGAGTTTTGCTGCTTAGGTTGAATCAAAAACATTTAAAGTGGCAAATGCAACATCTGCAGGGAGCTTCCCTGCAGAGGTTGCCCAGAGCAGCTGTGGCTGCCCCTGGATCCCTGGCAGTGTCCAAGGCCGGACTGGACAGTGGGGTTTGAAGGAGCCTGGAACAGTGGAAGGTGTCCCTGTCCATGGCAGGGATTGGCACAGGATGAGCTTTGAGGTCCCTTCCAACCCAAACCATGATTTGATTCTGGGCAAGGTCTGCAGGCAATGCTCTCTTCTTCCCACTGCCCTCACTCCTGCAGCTGAGCTCTGAAATCTGGAGAGGACTCTGTGCCTTCCCTGATGGCTGTGCAGCATGTGGCACAGGACTTTCCCTGAGCTGGACAACCTTCTGCTTGGAACTGTTCCGGAGACCCTGGAGCAGGGTGATGCTTCTGCTGATGGAGAAGGTGACCTTGAGAGGCTCAGAGCTGACTTTAGGTACCACAGGTACCTGTGGTCCTGCCACCCTAAACCTGCCAGAAGTCAAAAATCCCAGGAGCTCTGCTTCCAGTGAGAGCAAGAACCTTTTCATCCGGCATCCCAGCAAAGCTGCTTTCACAGGAAGCCTTGCCAGGCCTTCTGCAACATTTCCTCCAGCCAGGCCTGTCCCCTGCCTTCCCCAGGAAGGAACATTTTGTTCGAAGACAGCTAATGACCCATTTACATTTGCCTATAAAACGATGTTTGTCCCTCCCCTCCCGCCTCTCAGCTGCTGCTGCTGGCCTGCAGATCCTGTCAGGGCTAATTACGTTGGCTTTTCTGTGGAGGGAGTTTTCCCTCTTGCCATGTGTTTTCTGTTCAGGGCATAGCACAGTTTCAACAGGTTTTTGAAGCTGTTGTTGTTGTTGTTCCTGACAAGAGCTGCAGTTATGAAACGCATCCTCACAGCCCCGCCGAGGCCCCAGCCAAGGCAGAACCGGCTCCCTCTGACGCAGGAGCAAATTGAGACCATTTGGTACTGGGGGGCACTGGACATCTCATTCCATCTGCAAGGGAGCTGCGAGAAGGGCTGAGCTTCTCTTCCCTCCCCTCCCTTTCAGTACATTCATTTATCCCTGCCGAAATGCGCCATTTCCCTTCCAGTCTCCCATCTTCCCTAATTCTAACCACATGCCGTCAGGGCAGACATGTCAGGAAAACCACCTGCCCACCTGCCCACCTGCCCATTTCGCCCAGCAGATACCTGGGAGAATCCTGGAGCCCTGGGGACACGACGCTGTCCCTCGCACCCTTTTGCCGGGGGTGAAGCTCCCGGTACGGCAGAGCAGCCCAGGCCAAGCCCGGCAGGGAGCTGGAGAAGGATCCCAGGAGGTGCTGCAGGAGCCGAGCTCTGCAGGAGAGCAGCCCGGGCAGGAGCTGGGCCCTGCCAGCGGGGCCTCCTCCCCATGCTGACGGGCCCAGCCGCGGCTGCTGTGGGCTGGCCGGGCACTCCTTTCTCCCCCAGGCCGCTCCCCGAGGTGGCAGCAGCTCGTTTGTCAGGAGAGGGGCCGGCAGCAGCCGGGGAGGTGGCAGAGCAGGAGCACAGCTGTGCTCTGGCAGCCTCACACCACGCAGCCCCACGGGCCCAGCGCCATGGAGGCCGCACGGGACATCCACTGGGGCGGGCAGGCAGAGCGCACCTGACAGAAGGGAACACAAGGGACACAAGGGACGCTCCGGGTGGAGCACAGTGCCAGCACAAAGCACCCCACAGGCTGCAGAAGGTGACAGGGTCAATCAGCAGTTTCCTCGCTACCCTGGCACAAGGGATGGCAGCACAGCCTCCCCTCCGCTCCCTGCCGCTTAGGGCACCTCAGGGCATCGGCTGCCCCTGAAGAGAGGCTGCTCCCTTGGGATCCCCTCCCAGCCGGCTTGGATCACAGCGGCCTTGTGCAGCCCTCAGCACTGCAGAGCTCAGAGCTGCTCCTGGAGACCCGGACACTACGGACCGACCCCGAGGAGCCCTTGCAGCCCACAGGGGTGCAGGCACTGGTGTGTTACAGGAGACCCTGTTTTACCACTCAGGGAGTGGTAGCAGCAGCACCTTCACACCTCTTGGCCTTGTCTGGAGACACCAGTGCAAAGGCTGGATTATAAATCATTTTCACATGTTAATCCAGTTGGTTTTGCCAGGGAAGAAGGGAAATAAGGGAGTACATGTATCATATCTTTGAACACTGCATAATGACTTCAGATTAAAAGGAAGTAACTTAAATTGGATTTTGGGAAGAAACTGTCCCGTGTGAGGGTGGTAAGTTACTGGCACTGCCCAGAGCAGCTGTGGCTGCCCCTGGATCCCTGGAAGTGTCCAAGGCCAGGTTGGACACTGGGGCTTGGGATAGTGGAAGTTGTCCCTGCCCATGGCAGGGGGTGGAATGAGATGGACTTTGAAGTCCCTCCCAACCCAAACCATTGAGAGGTTCTTTGTTTCTATGACAAAAGAGATCCAGGAGCCCTCCCCTTTCAGGCAGGGTCTGGATCTGCCTGTCCCTGCCTCCTGCCACGGATGGGAGCAGCTTTCCCTGGACAAAGTTCTCCAAGGATGCCCACTAGCACAGCTGCCCTGCTCTCCCTCAGCCGGGAAGCCAGCCTGGCATTTCAGTGGAAGGCTCATTAAGGAGGAGGCAGAGTTAAGTGACAAAGCAATCAGGCTTATCAAGGTCCAGCTCAGGCTTTGGGAGGAAATGCAGCCGCCAGAGCACATGCCAATATTGTTAATGCCTTTTGGGGCTGCATCTGAGACTGGGTTTGTTTTGGCAGCTGCAAAGCCTGATATAAAAGCATGTCCTTGCTGCACAGACCAGCTGAGAGAGCCAAGGCTGCTGAGCAGGGCAGCACAGGGATGCTCCAGCAGCAGAACCTGAGCCTCACCTGGCAGGAATCCACCTGGCTCCAGCCAATCCATTCACACCAACAGAGCAGCTGGACTTTGTTTGTTTGTTTGTTTGTCATCTCCTTGGGGCTTCTCCTGCTGAATCTCCAGAATGGTGGGGGTTAGATGCCACAGTGCCACATGGCTGTCATCAGACCATGTCCTGCAGCAGTTCAGCAAGTTGTGACAGGCTCTCCTGAAGCCAAATCTTCCTTACAGCTTCAGGATGGCTTCCTCAGGTTGGATACCCCCAAAACTCAGGAGGGGTCAGGCAGTTCAAACAGTTCCAAGAGCAGAAACTGGGAAATGAGAGGTCTCTGTCAACAACAATGCCAGCGGGTTTTTCCCCCTCTCCTGGCACTTCTTCCGCAAAAAACATGGGTTTAGAGGGCTAAAACCAGAACTAAGGGAGTCTCTCTCCTGGTTCATGGGCAGTGGGTGACAGTGACTCCTTGATTAATCAGTACAATGAGGGATTTGGGTTGATAACCAAACCTGAAGCACATTTGCACCCTGCAGGCCAGAGAGGGACGGCTACAGCTCATGTCAGCAATGGCATCCCAAAGGTGTCATCCTCAGCAGGATAATGGATCACAGGATGCTTTGCATTGGAAGGCACCTGAACCTTCTCTGATGCCACTTGAGGCCGTTCCCTCTCCTCCTGTCCCTGTTCCCTGGGAGCACAGCCCAACCCCCCGCGGCTGTCCCCTCCTGTCAGGAGTTGTGCAGAGCCACAAGGGCCTCCCTGAGCTTCCTTTTCTCCAGGCTGAGCCCCTTTCCCAGCCGCTCCCCATCAGCTTTGAGCATCTCGAGATTTCTTATTTCAGTAGCGGAGCTGAGATCGCACCCACCGTGCTGCCATTGGTCGCTCTCTCCGGCTCCCCCCACTTTTCCTCCTGCCGCCCCCACTTCATTCCACATTTTTCACATTTCTGGGGATTGTTTTTCACCTCCCAGCGCTTTCTGGAGTGCGCCCAACAGAAATAAACGCAGCCTGACCATCGCTGGTGGGGCGAGGGGCAGGGGTTACACTTTCGGTAAATTTAGCCCCTCACTGACAGATTTATCTTCCTGAATCAGAACCAAGGGTAGTTAGCGAGGTTTGTTTTTGTAGACTGAACTTCCCCAAAGTCAGCGCGCACTCACCTCCTCCTCCTTCTCTCCCTCCCTCCCTCCCTCCCCAATTACATAAATGCTTTTAGTTAAGAGCTGATTTCCTGGAGTGTGTGCCAGTGCTCTCTCCAAGCAAACAAAGCAAAGACGACACTGAAAAGAGCCCGCGTTTGTCATTGAAAAGGAAGGTTATCCTCACAAAAGGTGAGGAACGAGGTGTCAAAGGGTCTCTTCCCCGTTTCTCCTCCTTCATTTGCGCACGGGAGATAAAGCACAGCCGGGGAGCACCTTCCCAGCCCGGAAACTCGGGTTTGCCCCCGCAGACCGAGGTTTGGCCAGAAACTTAAACACACCTCTCATTCGGCAGGGGAGCCGGCAGATCCATCAGCGCTTCCCTTCCATCGCGGCTGCTCGCTCCCGTCCTTTCCTCACCCCGCATTCCCAGGCTGGCACCAAAGCATCCCGTCCTGCCGCAGCTCGGACCAGCACAGGGGCTAAGCCGGCTTTGGCTCCACCGTCCTGTCCCGGGAACAGTTCGGAGGATGTGTGGTTGAAGAGGCTTTGTGGGCATCTTCCCTGGCGGGGCTCCTCCTCTGCATCTCTCCACGGTCTTGCTTTAACATTCCCCTTTCCTTTTCCTTGCCACCACGCCACTAATTAAGAACATCCCCAGCACGTGCCAGCATGGAATGTGTTGTAATGACCATTTATTTTCTTCTGTTTCAGCTTAAACAACTGCTTTTACTGAGCTCAGATGTTTTGCCAGCAATTAGGAGCCACGATGGGTTTTGGGAAGAAATTCCTCCCTTGAGTGTGGGCAGGCCCTGGAACAGGGTGCCCAGAGAAGCTGTGGCTGCCCCTGGATCCCTGAAAGTGTCCAAGGCCAGGTTGGACATTTGGGCTTGGAGCACTTTGGGACAGTGGAAGATGTCCCTGCCCATGGCAAGGGTGGAATGAGATGAGCTTTAAGGTCCTTCCCAATGCAAACCATTCAGTGGTTCTTTGTTTCTATGACAAAGGAGATCCAGGAGCCCTCCCTTTTCAGGCAGGGTCTGGATCCGCTGTCCCTGCCTCCTGCCATGGATAGGAGCAGCTTTCCTTGGACTAAGCTCTCAAAGGATGTCCACTCTCAGCCCCAGCAGCCCGGGAGAAGCCCCACACATCCCATGGCACAGACAAATTTCAGTGGAGTTGGGTTTCCATCACAATCCCATTAACACTTTTCCCCCACTGGTGCAATAAGGATGAATCCTTCTGTTCCCTGGTCAGAAGTCAGCCCTGAGGCATTGCTGAAGTACCGCGAGCTGAGCTGGGCAGAAAGGAGAGAAATTCCCTCTGCTAAGAGAAATTGCAGGAGAGGGAGGCAGCAAGGCAGAGGGGAGAGGTGCACTGACACATTTTGTGGATTAGAACAGGCTGAGATGGAGTCCCGACACATCCCTGATCCACTTCTCCCCCACCTGGACACAGGTGCTGTTGTCTAGAGGGTGAGCTGGGAAAATAAATTTCAGTTTCCTTTTTTTTTTTTTTTTTTCCTTTTCCTTCAGATGAAAATTCCCCTCATTTCCCCTCAAAAGCGAGCACACGTGGGACTATTTTTACCCAGGTTTATTTTTAGCTCCTCTTGCCTGCGTTGCCTCTCACATGGCTGCACGGGGAAGGATGGCAGCGGCTGCAAGGACACGTTCTCCCCCTACAGCACAGCAGGGCTGGGGGCAAACACGCCCGCAGTAATTACAGCACAGCCTCGTTAATCAACCACTGCTCCCAGCCTCGCTCAGAGTGCAGCAAGCTCGATCCCATCCAACACTGCTGCCCACGCTGCCCCCATTGCAGGGATATCCCCTCCCAAACGTCCCCGTCCCGCCGGTGCTGCCCAGGGGACCCAGTCCCTCCTGTTCGTCCCTCTGCTGGAGTCACAGCTCGGCCACGGGAAGGCAATCGGGGGCTGGAGCAAGCCCTGGGATTCGGCTGGGAGCCAAACCCTGGACAGCCACCAGCAGGGCAGGAATTGGGGCACTGCGAGGCCCCTCTGGGACAGGGTTTTCTGTGCCTGGCCCTGCCTTCAGAGGAAAGCCTGACAGGCAGGCAACTGGGAAAAGGGGGTTGGGATGCTCAGGAGCTGCTGTGACCAGGGAGAAGGCTCTGGGTGCTGGCCCAGAGGAGGCTGCAGGACACTGGATGTGTTTGGTTGGGATCAGCAACATACAAAGGCGTGGTTTCCACTCTTTAGGGGAATTCACAAAGCCTGAGCCTCCTGGGTGGTTTTTCCCAGAGGGGAATCCCTGCTGCCAGCAGCAGACTAACCTGCCCACGGCCTGTGTGCCCCACCCAGCAGCAGCTGAGCTGGGACAGCCCTGCCACTTCGGGCATGGAGGGCAGAGGGGAGGCACGGGAGGCTGGATCCTGCTCAGGAGACTCTCGTGTCCCACTGCTGCCTCTCTCTCACCCTGCCACCAGCTTCCAGAGCATCTTCCCAGGGCCTCTGCTGACTTCCAGAAGGGAAAGCACAGCCTCTCCATGGCACCAGCCCTCTCCATCCTGGATCACAGTGTGCCATGGTGCCCACAGTGTTGTGCTGCCTGTGCCAGGCTGCAGCAGGCACTGGCAGGTCCCCCGTTACCATGGCAATGCTGCCAAGGTTCACATCTTTTCCTGAATCCCGATTTATCCTGCTGCTTTATTCCCCCCCCCCCCCCCCCCCCCCGACTCTCCACACCTCAGAAAGGGTCAGGATGCAGCTCTGCCGTCAGGGCTGTGGTCACATTGCATTAAGTCCTTGCTCAGGAGTAGCAGCCTTGGATCTCCTATCAGCACAGAGGGAAACTGGGGAGCAGATGCTGATAAATCCTCTGCTGTCTCTTCTCATTAGACTTAGTCACAGGGAAAAACCCAGAAGGCCTGAAACGTTTTTGTTAAGTGACAGGGATTTTTTTCCTGGTCATTATTTTAAACGAAAAGCTCCCCGTGCAGAGGGGACAGCTGTGGATGCAGATCCTTGTCAGTGCTGGTGACCCCATACACATGGCCTTGCCCTGGGCATCCAGCCCATCCCGGTGTCCAGCACCAGCCACCTGGGCAAGCGGGAGCCTCCCCTGGAACATCTCCCTGGGCCCACGCTCCCTCTCCAGCCATGTGCTGTTCTATGGAATCACAGATCATTAGGGCTGCAGGAGACCTCCAAGACCCTTGAGCCCAACTCCAGCACCTGCAAGGCCACCTCCAAACTTGTCCCCAAGTGCCACATCTACACATCTTTTAAACATTTCTAGGGATGGGGACTCCACCACAGCTCTGGCCAGCCTGATTCAGTGCCTGACCACCCTTTTGGTGAAGGAATTTTTCCCTCATCTCCAATCTAAACCTCCCCTGGCACAGCTTGAGGCTGTTGTCTCTCCTCCTGTCCCTGTCCCTCGAGCAGAGTCTGACCCTCCTCCAACTGCCCCCTCCTGTGAGGAGTTGTGGAGAGCCACAAGGTCCCCCCTGAGCCTCCTTTTCTCCTGGTGGCCTCCATCCAGCTTCTCCATAGCAACATCAAGACATTCAATATAGATCCCAAAACTGCCTTCGCTAAAATGCCACCTCTCCCTACCCCAGAGAAGCATTTTCAGGGACAATCCTAGCTTGATCCCAGCCCAGAGGGTTCATTATGCAATGACAGCAGCTCACCTTTAGCTGGTATTTCCAGGCTCTTTCCTACACTGATATTGTCCCTTGTGCACCTGACTCCTTCTAGCTTGTGGTGTGATAGGACAGGAAAGAGAGACCTAAAGGAGCTTCAGAAGAGCTGGAGAGGGACTTTGGACAAGGGCATGGAGTGACAGGACAAGGGGGAATGGCCTCCCACTGCCAGAGGGCAGGGATAGATGTGATATTGGGAAGGAATTCCTCCCTGAACTAAACAGAGAGCTCAGTCACTTGGAGTGATCCCTTATCCAAGCACTGGACCCCTTGGAACAGAGGAGCTGGGGCTTGGATTGCCATCCTGCCCTGCTTGGGGTTTTTCTCCTCACTAGCCTTGATTTACAGGAGTGGCACTTGGGCTGAGGATGCTAATGAGCTGATGTTGGGACACGGTTCCAGGAAAGGCAAATCCATTTATCAAAGTGCTTACGGCTCCCAGTTCAAGATGGGTGAAGCACCAATAAATATCGAACAAAGCAAGAGACTCCGACTCCAAAGTAGCTTCATAAATAAAAGGCTATTAAAAAAATATATATATCTGCAGATGCTGGTGCCAACCTCCCCAGAGTCCCAGCCCAGGTCTGAATCACAGCTGAAAGGGCCTGGCTGCATCCTCCTGAGCTGACATCCCAGAGGAGAAAGGTCCAAGGCACACGGCAGCTGCACAGACGCGGGTCAATGGGAAGGGAAGTGTTGTCTGGCAAAGGAACGAGCTGCTAATTTATTGAAATGCTTTGGAAAATAATTGCATTTGGAAGCCTTCAGCTGTCCTGGGTTTGTGCCTTCATGCAGGACTGGAATTTCAAGAGAAGGGACTTAAAATGGAGTGGAAAAGCAGAGAGCTTTGAAGCTGGAGCAGGAGAGCACTCGATCAAACGTCAAACAAAGTGTAATTCCCAGTCCCACCCTGCACAGGTGAAGCTTTACGGCTCCCGTGGACAAGCAGTTAGGGAACAAATCAGCCCTGTTTGTTTTCACCAAGGTGAGAAACACCTCCAAACCTGGAAGCACTTTCTGCTCCTTCAGACAACTCCAGGGATGGGGAACAGATCCAGCATGAAGAAACACAAAGGGCAGAGAACAGCCCCAGGAAGGGCTGAGGAGGGAATGAGCACAGAATGAGCACAATTCCAGCCCCACCACTCCCAGGCCCTGCTCTGCCAGGGCTTCCCAGGCACTTTCACAGCCCTTGCACTGAGGCAAGGGCAGAGGATGGATGGGGTCACTGCTCCAGCAGCACAAAGAGGGGTTCAGAGCTCTTCCCACTGGAGCTGGCTGGCTTCCCTCCCTGCTCCCAGGGTCTGCTGACTGCCACCATCACCACCTTCCTCTTGGGCCATCTCCTGGAGAAAGGGTGTCACACAAAGCAAGAGCAATGGCCCTGCCTTAGAGGCCTCCTCTGAAAATCAGCACATTGAGGGAAAAGCTTCCTTGGGGTCCTCTGGTGCCATGCTTGTTCTGAGACAGAGCTCGTATTCAGGCTCTGCAAACAACGGGCCATTCAGAGGCAATGAAGGGACAGTAAATCCAGAAGTGATGGACAAAAAAAGAGCATCTTTTCACACAATTTGCCTCGAGGAACTCCGTGTCATATGATGTGGCCAAGGGCAGAGACTTGTGGGATCAAACAACTGCTGAGCCAGCCCTGGGTATTGCTATTGCTCAAACCAAAAAATAAATTATGTTAAAGATGAGGAAAACTCCCTGGGTGTAAGCACCAGAAATCACTCAGGCTGCTGAAGGACACGCTGAAGAAGACTTCCTAAGGACAGAACACCTTTGCTGGGAACAGGTCCTTGGGAGATGCCTGGATGAAGGTTGCAGGACACCCTGCAGCTTTCCCTGAGGTTCCTGGCAGCAGTTGCTGAGCCAATAAAACCCCTTTGCTACCCACAGTGGCAAACAGCCCTCTCATCACAAGGATTCACTCCTTCCAGCCACTCCTGGGAGATTTTCCTTACACCTGGGAACCCTCCTCTTCATCTCTGCACCTCCGATGCAAGGAGCTGCATCCATTGCTCAGACCATGGAATCATGGAATATGGGTTGAGTTGGAAGGGACCTTAAAACTCACCTCATCCCACCCCCTGCAATAGGCAGGAACACCCTCCACTGTCCTGGCATGTTCCAAGCCCTGTCCAACCTGCCCTGGATGCTTCCAGGGATAGAGATTCCACAACCTCCCTGTGCACGGAGACTTACCCTGGGAACTTGAAATAAAGCAGGTTGCTTCCCTTCTCAACTGCAGAGGAAGGAAAGGTTTAGAGAAGAGGAATAGCTGGTACAGTAGAACATTACTTCCAAAATATGCCAGCAAAAAAAATGCCAACAAAAGCCTCCAAACACCTTCAATTATTGAAGTTTCTCTATCAGCACTCAGAGCATGTTAATTCTCCCCTTGGGTACTGGTGATGCAGATGCAAGAGCACAGCCTGGGAAGGATTGGGGATGCTGTTGGAGATTTTCTTGCTGGATTGAGCCATCCCAGCACATTCCCAGGCTGAGGCTTTCCAAGCTGCAGAGATGGGGAAGAGAGTGAGAAGGTCACATAACCCAACCCTGCAGCTCAGGTTTTTTGGTGTTTTGGTTTTTTAAGCTGGTGACATAAATGCTTTCAGAAGACACTTTAAAGCTATGGCTGCTCTCTCCAGGGAACTATCAGGCTGATTTCCTTTGGTCAGAGCATGGTCCCAGGGTCAGGCTGTCAGCTCTTATTAAGATTTGGATGTGGTCATTGAATGGAAAGCACTTGGCTCTATTACTGCTCATTAGATCACTTTATGATAAATCTAATCATCAGCCTACTCCACTTGGCCCAGCTCAAGGTGATAAGGCTGGTGCTGCAGCCATCCCAGGGGAATCCAGACCAAATGGCTTTCCCAGGAAGGACAGCTCCATCATGGCCCTGCCAGGTCTTCCTGCTCCCATGTCCCAGTGGGATGCGCCTGCCCCAGATTAGGACCTAGGAGGATGGGTTTGGGTAATTAAGGGTAATTAAAGCTCGGTCATGTGTCACTGCTTCACATCTCCTCCTGCAGCCCCAGCAGGGCACGAGGCTGAGCTCCAGCACTGCTCCATGGGCATCACTGGGAACAGAGGTGAAAGCTTCCCCCATTTTTTTAAGGCTCGTTCATGGATCAAGCTCCTTGTGACTCCTCCATGCCATATCCAGGGGTTGGAACCCCAGTGCAGGTGGTACCCACAGGTGTGCCAGGGCTGCTGGGGACCCAGGCTGGGACTGAGCCATCCCAGGGTGCCACAATGGAGTCTGGGCCAGTGGCTTTCTCCCTGGAGATTTGGGCTGAAGGTTTGTTTGCGCCTCATGCTTTAACACATCCAGAGTAATGACTCACATCCCCTATCACCTCATCATTTACAGAAACAGCGGCTCTTCAAACTCCTGTGACCACCCCCTCTGTGGGCACATGGGTGGGCAGAGAGGTCCAGAGCAGCAACAGTTCCCTCCTCCTCTCCTGAGGGCATCCAAGAGGACAGCCAGCCCTTCCCCAGGGCACGGGAGCATTCTGAGACCTCTGATGGTGGCAGGCATGGCAGCAGTGCCACAGCTCCCCAGCCCTCAGCTCCCGTGGAATGCTTCCCATCTTCCTCTGGCTCCACGAGCTCATAAATTCATCAAAGGCAATTAAGCTGCCCCTGGTTGAGGCATTCCAGAGAAGCTGTTGGAGTCCTTTTGCTCTTCCAGAGCAGGATGGGAAGGGCTTGGCACCATCAGGCCATGGCCAGGCCAGCCAGGCCACGTGTGCTGGGAGCCTATGCCACCTTCCCAGGCCTGGGCTGCACAGGCCCATCTCCATGGATCCTGCTAGAGACGGGAGATGGAAAGTAAACACAAACAAGCGTATTCTCCAAGGAATTTAGAGAGCAGAGCTGTGTTTTGAGCCACTCAGGGGCTCCCCAAAAACCATCAGATCATCAGGTCTTTGCTGAAGGAGGCTGCTGCCTTCTAGAAGCTAAGCAGAACTTTCTCTCCAACAAGCTGGCTGAAGTTTCACGCCCTGGATTAATCCGCCCACGGTACTTTGGGAAGACCTTGGGATGGCAGCATGCATCTACAGCCTTGGGTGCACCAGGATCCATCCCATCAAAGACTCTCCAGGTGGAGCCAGAGGCTTTCCCGGGATGCTGCAGTAGTTTCCCACACCCGGGGCTGCCCCTGGCAGGGTTGATGCCAGTCCCTGGCAGGGTTGATGCCAGCCCCAGCACTCCTGCCTGTGCTGACACGGCAACCCGGCACAGCCGGCCCAGGGCTGGTCCCAAACCACACACGGAGCTGCAGCCACAGACAGCAGGAGCGGCCTCCCCTCCCTCCCAGGCACAAGGGCGGCAAACGCAGTTCAAAGTTCTCCTCAGTACAAAAACGGGTTTTGAGGGTAATTTGTTGCAGCTTGAAAGCAGCTGAAGTTAATTACAGAGCAATGAAATATTGCACTTTAATATTGCTTCATTCCCCTTGGCTGGGCTGTCGTGGAACGCTGCTCCATTCCAAGATCCAGAGCCGAGCGCTCTCATCTCCAGGTAAGGTCCCAGTTAAACCCGGGAGAGGCAGGCTGGGGATGCACCATCCTGTCCCAGTTAAACCTGGGAGAGGCAGGCTGGGGATGCACCATCCTGTCCCAGTTAAACCCGGGAGAGGCAGGCTGGGGATGCACCACCCTCCGCAGCTCAGCAGAACGGGGCCGGAGCACGGGGCTGCACCTGGGGGCTCCCAGCAGGCGCGGGGCTGCTCAGTGCATCCCTAACCCAAGCCAGGGCACTCATGCCCCGTTTGAGAGGCAGCCTGTTCCCCCAGCCATGCCCAGGGCCCCCCCAGCGCCCGGAGCCCTGCTGCTGCCTAGCCCTGTGCCCAGCCCGGGAAGCCCCTGGCTGCAGGCCACTACTGCCCAGGTGAGCTCCTGACTCACGCAGCTCCTGAGCGAGAGCTGGAGCGCAGTGGCCAAGGGCAGTGCAGGTGTCTGCATCCTCTGCAGGCCTGGGAAAGGCTGCTGGGAGCACGGGGAGCAGCAGACTTGTCCTGCCTGGAGCTCAGGCTGCCTCTGTCAGGCAGCCAGATGAGCAGGAGTTGTCCTGCTCACTGCTCACCCCAGAGAAGATGCCAAATGTCCCCCTTGCCCTGATGCCACTTGGGTGCTTTCTCCTGCTTGGAAATGACACGGAGTAAAGCAACAGGGTGGACAAAGCACTTGCAAACAGAATCTGTGTAGCCCAGGCAAGGGACAGAGTTGGCCCAAGCACGGCCACAGCCACTACTACACGATAGAGGGCACCTCAAAGCCAGATGGACAGGAATCCCAGTTTCTTAATGTCAGCAGCCAAAACAGAGTTATAAGCACAGATCTGAGAGCCCTTTTCACACGCTGAAGAGCCTCGGCCACCCCAGCCCACCCCACAGAGGCTGCAGCCCCTTTCTCAGTGCCGTCATCCTGCGGGGCCGCCCAGAGGAGCAGGCTGCATTGCCATCTAATGGGATGCGCTGGGAAAGCCCGAGCATCCCCCTGGAAACCAGCAAGACCAGGACCCCGAGGGCTCTGCAGGTGCCTCATGCTCCCTGCACCGGCCGGGCCGACCCGGTCAGGCCACCCCTGGCTCTGTGACACAAAGCAGCACTGGGGCACAAATCAGAGGGGCCAGGCAGGATTGAGAGAGGGGTTTGTGTGCTCAGAGCTGTGCAGGGAACAAGGCAGCCGCTCGTGTCCCAGTAGTATCACCACCCACATCTGGCTGGGCACACCAGCAGAAGGCTCTATTGGGTCTCAAAGTCATTTTCCCCTTGCTGCCTCCCACAGTTCATAAAAGCTCCTGGCAGCAGAGCCCGTTGAATATTAAGCTCCTCGAGGAAGCAGTTGTCCAGTTAAAGCTGCCTCTTTGCCAAAATGCTGCATGCAAGCAGACACTTAAGGGAAAACCAGCTCCACAGGGACTCCAAAGATGGATGTGGGATGGAAATCAGCATGGCTAGGCAAAACGGGTGGTTGTGCCAGGAAAGCCCATGGACTGAAGCACTGTGCCAAACCCACAGCACTGAACACAGCCTTCCACCCCGCTCCTCTCCACCAGATGAGCAACACCTTCCGTGCGACATCACGGGGACTGCTGGGAGCAGCAAGGACCCCATCTCCTGAACTAATGCACTGACAGCCTCAAATGCAGCACCAGCAGGGTCTGCTCACATCCCTGCTCCTGCCTGCAGCACCAGCACCTTCCACAACCCAGCCTGTGACTAGGGAGCAGCAGCTTTAATGCCTCACTCCTGAGTCCCCACCTCCCTGCAGAGTTCTCTTGGCTCACAACAAACACCACAGGGAAAAATCAGAGGGGATTGGAAACCCCTCAGAGTCCATGGTGGCTTTTGTTTCCTTTCCTCACCGAAGGTACAGTCCCTGCCCATACCAACCTGACTTCCAGCTGTCACTGAAGGCAATGGGAGCTCGATTTTTACCCATATCCAAAGATAAAAGTGGAAATTTATTTCATCAAGTACCTCTGTCCTTCAGTCCCGAGTCTCTCCTGTAAGCAGACAAACCAAAACCCAAAAAGCATTAAATGGAGTCCGTGTCCTAATGGCAAATCCCAGCCCAGTTTCTGACGCCCTCACCTTTTGTGACAGAAAACTAATCAACCTTGTCTCCCAAAACACCCAGAGGTGAAGGGAATGGCCCAGGAGCTGCTGTGGACCCTGCACAGGTCATGCCTTGCTGCACCTTAGCACCATTTTGTGTTTTTCTTTTTTGCATGCATCAACTCCTTTTATACACCAGCAACTCTCCTTCGAGCTTTCTATCGAAGCATTTGGTTCCTGAAAAGGAAATCTGCTTCCACAGTGAGCAGCAACATTTGGAGCAGCCACCTCCTTGTAGGCAGGAGAGGAAGCAGAAAAGAGCACAGCTGGTTAAATCCCAGCCCCTGCTCTGCAGAGGGGAACTGCTGTGACACCCTGGCACTGGACCATTGCCCCAAGAGCTGGTTTCCCAGCCATGCTCCCTGCTCCAGGAGCAGGTGGAGGAATGAGGAGTGGTGCCTGCCTCTCCCCGAGGGAACCGCAGCGCCCGCCGCGAATTCCAGCCCCGGCTGCCTTTAAAGATGCTCAGCACCGAGTTAATTGAGACAAAGCTTTCTCAGGCACAGAAAATTGAAGTCTCATTTGTAGCTGCAATTTTCACTTGGGACGGTGGAGAGCACAGCAGGAGTGGTCCCATCAGATAGCAGCAGCCAGGCTGGGCTCCAGCACCTGCAGAGGAATTACACAGCAGCGGGAGGCAACGTGCCGTGCTCTGTCTCGCTGGGAACAAGCATTTGGCAGGAAACACGGCTTAAAGCTGGGAACCAGAGCAAGTTCCATGGCAGAAAACAGGGCTTAAAGCTGGGAACCAGAGCAAGTTCCATGGCATCCTGCCACCCATGGTGCCAGGTGTAAGAGCTCAGCAGGATCACAGGGAGCGCCGTCATCAGATGGGATCAGCGTCGGTCGACACAGATGGGAGCTCCCAGGGCCAGGCACTCCCAAAGAGCTTTGGCCAGTATCACACAATCATGGAATGGTTTGAGCTGGGAGGCACCTTAAAGCTCTACTCCAATGTACCTGCCATGGGCAGGAACACCTTCCACTAACCCAGGTTCCTCCAAGCCCTGTCTAACCTGGCCTCGGACTCTTCCAGGGATCACCACTGCTGCTCTAGAAAGCATGTGGCAAGGCCTCCCCTCCCTCATGATGTCATCTCCTGTCACCCTCACATCAAATGCAAATCAAGAGAAGGCCACCCCAAGGAGGAGAGCCCCTCCTTTTCCCCCAAGCCCTCCCTGAACACCGATGTCTTCTGGAGTTCTCCATAAACACTCAGCTCACACTAAAGCTGTGCAGACACATTTTTGGAAAGCAGCCCATCAGGTAATATTGTGCCATCCCATCTCCCCTCTGCTTTGGTTGCTTCCACTCACTTCTGCACAACTGATTCATTTTGCTTTTGTGAGCAGCACTGGAAGCCAGCTGGCAGTTGTTGTGCACCTAAATTCCACTTGCTCAGCAGGCTCTTCCACACAAGGGATTCATTCCAACCTTTGTCTGTGGTGGGGGCACACAGAACTGAGGCAGCAAGGCTAATATTGAAACCTCGCTGCTATTGTGTTGCCCAGAGAAGCTGTGGCTGCCACAGCTCTGGAAGTGTTCCAGGCCAGGCCAGGCCGAGCTTGGAGCAACCTGGGATAGTGGAAAGCATCCCTGCCCACGGCAGGGGGTGAGACAGGATGGGCTTTAATGTCCCTTCCAGCCCTATCCCCTTCTGCCATTCTGTCATTAAAACATCAAAGTTTCACTGTGAAGGAGGAAGAAGAAACTTGCTGCGTCTCATAACTGCAGCCCTAGGTGTGATGTCACTGCTGAGGAGCCAATTCCTCATGGAGAGGCTTGGCCATGCACAGGTATCTCCATAGCCTGGATGGTCCTAGGCTGCCCCAGCTGAGGGGGAAACTGTTAACAGACATCCTGGGATAGCACAGACAAGCACAAGTCACTCATCTCCTCTCTCCTCTCCTGTGCAAAGTAAAGCCAAGGGGGAGGTTGTTGCTGAACTGGAATGACCACAGAGAAAGCTGGTGCTTTTGCCCATAAATGTGACCTTCCCCAGAGAATTTGCCCTGGGAAAGCAGGCAGAGCCAAGCACAGTCCAGGACAGGCAAGAGGCAAACCCCAGGCAATGGGAATTTGGGAAAAGAGGACAGACTGCAGATGGTTTCACACATGCCCCTACATAGAAGCATGGAGAGGACTTGAGCTGTATTATCTTCCCAAATCTAACTAGAACAGGAGATGGATTCATCCAACTGGCACAGCACAGCATCCAAAACCCAAATCTTTACAGCTGGTTTGCTAAGAGATTTTTCTTGAGGTGTTGGGAGTGGGAAGGAGGGAAGAGAAAAACACAGGGGAGGGAAGAGAAAAGCTAGCGCTCCTTCCTACAGCAAAGGGAGAGAAAAGTTATTTCCTTCACAGAGTTAGCTTATAAACAGTTTTAAAGCAGAGTTAAAGTCTGAATAAAATTTTAAAAAGTATGCTTGAGATGCATGTTGTCATACCACAAGGCTCACCAGCACTGGTTTTCCTGACTGGAATGAAAGTCTCTTATACCCAAAGCTCAGCCCTCTGTGCTGCTCAAGCAGGTGGGGAAGGCTCCCAAAGCTGCTCTGCACCCCAGTGAGCCCCCACCAGTGTCCCACAGCAGCTTCCCCAGCTCCAGCCACAGCACAAAACCCCCCTCCAGATTTGGTGCTGGGCTGCACACACTGCCAAGGGAACTCCAGCACCCAGAGAAGTCGGCAACACCAGGATGGAGGACACGTGTACAAACAGAGCTGCACTCTCCAGAGGAATCCTAAAATCACAGCAGGTGCTCCTTTCATCCCCACAGCCCTCAGAGCTGGGAGATGGTGCTCTGGGCAGGTGGAGGGAGGCTCACACTGCTCAGGATCTCACTGCCCTGGCTGGGAGTCCTGAGGGATTCAGGCATCCCTTCCCAGAGGACAGATGGATGAGACACAAAACACGGAAGCAAAGCGCTACAGGATCAGCAAAAAAAGCCAGTTGTGTCCCAGGACTCCTCCATCCAGTACCTCACCAGGCCCCCAAGGCTCTCATGAAGGACTCTTCATACTGGTTTTGATACAGGAAGGGGCACAAGCGAGATTTGGCTGCTTAACTCCAAGGCACTGCCCTAAATTCTGGAATGCCTGGCAGCCATTTTCCTCAGTGACTGAAGCAGTGAGCCCTGTGCTGGAAATGCAAAATTAACTGCAGCCTAAATCTAAACAGTGGTGCTTGAACCAATGCCAAGGTACCTCATTTCTGTGACTAATACTAAATGAATAATTTCTTTAAAAAAAACCCTTCCAACTTGGACTTTCAGGGACTTGCAAAAATAATAATTACACTTGTATTTTATACCCAACAAACATTTCACTCTGTAGTGGAATCAAAGCAAGAAGCTGCAAGTACAACTGCTTGCAATTATTTTGACTATTTTTTAGAATTTTAAGCAGACATTTTTACTGTATTAATTGAGATAAGTTATTTCCATCTCTCACTGAACTTCTTATGCTTTGCTGAGGGTCCAGTCAGTGCTTTTCAGAACACGTTGCTGCTTCTAATGAACCTCATAGAACACCACGCACGACAGAACAAGAAATTAACTTTGTGAGAGCCAGGAGGGTACAGGTTTAATTTCTCTTGAATCAGCAGAACACCACTAATCCTGGATAATAATGTGCCACAGTCTTGAGGAAGAGAAAATTCAGCTCTGATGTTGAGCCTGCCCCAGCTCACTTGGCTATCCCACACTGACTATCCAACATCCCCGAGTTCCTCAAGGAAAAACAAACCAGAATAAAGCGGTTTTCCATCTGGGAGTCTACTCCCGCCTGCTGGGGATGGGAAATGATTTAAGCAGGGTTTCCTTGGTGCTACACAAGTGATGTGGAGCAGGTGCACTGAATGTGGCTCCTCTTCCCTCAGGTGCTGTGGTCCATCCTGGCCAGGGCTCCAGCAGGAAGGGATTTCATTTCAGCCAGATCCACTTGTCCCCAACGTCAGCGTTGTAGCCTGCCTTGTACTTGCGCCCAGGGAGCTAAAGAAAGCAGAAAGCTCAGTCAGAACTCTGGTCACTCCCCTCAAAGTTCTGAAGTGCCTCGTGGAATCTACAGAACATGAAATACTCTTTTTACATTGCAATGATAAAACTTACAGGAAAATCAGGCTCTTGGAAAAGACCGAGTTGTGCAGCTGAAGGAGGGACTGCAAAAACCACCATACAAAACCATAATTTATGTATGAAAATGAGGCCAATGATCTCAGCACCACATTCCACCTGGATTCATCCAGCTCCTCCCAGCCTGAGTAAGATGGCTCCCCTAACTGTATCATGGAGGAGAGGAACTGACTATCATTCCAAAATAGGCACATACCTTATAAAATACATGAAATACTTCATGCATGAGATACTGAGTTAATTACCACATTAAATTAAACTGCTCAAATGAAACTGCAGATTTAGCCTTCAAGAGCTGAACTTATCTTCATTAAAGCAAAAACAATATCTGCCTGTCTTCATCAGCAAAGTCAGGAACCACTTTTTGATGGAAAACCCAAAGATTTTTGAAGCCTTTACCCAAATTGCAAGGACCCTGGGACCTAAGCAGCAGCCTGGGAGTCTCAGCGCTGAAGCAGCGCCCTTTGGAAGGTACTGACCACGACCTGGAATGCCAGAGATGGTGAGGTCCTGGTTCCGAAAGCAAAATCCATCTCCAGAACATCCATTCCTACCTCCAGGAACCAAAAAGAAATGGAACAGAACACCTCTGAGCTCCAGTACTGGACCAGAGAAGCAAAGCACCAGAAAAAAAAGCCAATGAGTTTGGTGAGAAAGGCTGAAGGCAGCAAAGATGCTGTAATAAAACTCTTCCTTTAAAAATAAGCTATGTGCTGGCAGCCTCTCCAAATAATTAAGCACAGATCATCTGCTCTGTCTCCAAACAAACACTGGTTTCACACAAGACCCCAGACTTGTCCTGAGGATTCTTCCTTTCCAAAAAAACATGTAAGTGGATCCTGTCGGGGAGAGCTGCCCCTGCAGAGAGAAGCAAGATGCAGTCTTGATAAAATCTCTACTCAGGCCACAAAAATGAACTATTTAATAAAAGATAAAGCCTGTTGTTTTGAGGAAGGGGAACCGTGTTTATATTCACTTGGATGTCAAAAAACAAGACACTTCTTTCCCTAAAAATCAAGCTGACAGAAGACCTGACCTCCTTCACGAGACACTTCCCACCCTGCCTTGTCACAAACCATTTGCAATCAGTTTTTCTGAGGTTTTTCATTTAATGTCTTGTCTAAACATTAGCAGAAACCACACAGTCCTGTTGAGAATTCCCCCCACTGAGCAAAGAGGAGATGGGAGATGAAAATAAATGATTACTACCTCTGCCCCACAGATTTCCAGCAGTGAGCCAGGGAGGACATGAGACCTCCTGTGACTAGCCTGTGACACAAAAACAGCTCTCCCTGGTCCTCTCCAGGCAGCACATAATTGGCCCTTTGATACTTGAAGAGATTCCCAGATAAGTAGATTATTAAAGCAACAGGAGATATCTGGGAAAATACAGCAGTTTACAGTTTTGTTTCTGGGTCCATCTGCCCTCTTTAAAAAGCTACAAATCAACCCCAACAGAATTCAAATTCATTGTCCAAAACAAATTCCCTGTGTGCCTTTGGTTAAAGACATGCAAGACATCAAAGCAAGTGTTATAAGTATTCATCCATAACTCCATCATTCACAGTGGGCCTCGGCAAAGGCAGGGGAGTTTGGGGATTTGTTACAGCTAAGCTTTCAAAATAGCCAAAAAAAAAAAAAAAAAAGAAAAAAGGGGAAGAAGGAAGCAGAGTAAACAACTCCCATATTACCTAGGAAGCAGGAGGATGGGAATTGATGCTCTGTGCACAAGTGACACAGGCCACTTTGCCAAACTCTGCTCTTCAAATCCCACATTTTCCAGCTGTGACTGCACTAAAGGAGCTGCACATTGGAACAGGGTAGGATTCTGCAGGGAGGAGTGGTAGGAGCACCAGGGAAGATGTGGGGATGCAGGGCAAAGGGTAAGATGTGCTGGTTCTGGTTAGGCTGGTGCTCCAAAGTGCACCCAGCTGAAATTCCCAGGCTGGCTCTTGACCAGCACAAGGGCAGGGATGGAAATCAGGGAGCAGCCCTGAGGCTGCTGGGTTTGTCTAGGCTGGGCAGCCTGGCTGCAAGAGATGATGGAAAGGAGATAGGAAAAAGCTCTATGGGACTTGCCAGCAGCTGAGACAACAGAGAAAGACTGAATATTCACCTTCTCTTGTGTGGGATCTCAGCACATCACTGTGGATGTGCAGAGACACTACGGGAGCCCCTGGGGGGCTCAGAAACTCTGGAATGATGCCAGAAGGGTTTGGTGGTTGGATTTCGATCCATCAAAAGGAGAAGAACCTGTGACGGAGGAAATGAGAACTTCTTGGGTGTGAATGATACCTTTATGGAGGGAAATATAAATTTTAGAAAAATATGTACAGGGGGGTCATGAAGGCAAGATGGAGGATTCAGGGCATGGTCCTGTGTTCTTCTTTCTTCTTCATGTCTTCCATTTTGTGTGGTGATGTTGGCACTTGGAGATTGGTTCGTAGTGAAAGTGCACTTGTCTATAAGGATGAATAGTATTGGGAAATAAAGGTAAATATGTCACACGTAATTTTTACTATAAAAGACACAACCGCCCTGTGGGCGGGGGAGAGTGCACTCGACTGTCCTGCTGAGCGGACCTCGGCTGGGCAAAGAGAAAACTTTGTAGATAAGAGATAATAAACAGAACTGAAGACCGAAAATCTGAGAGACCAGGCTCATCCTTCGCAATCGCGGCCGCCCAGAACCACCTTTCCCCATGTCAGGGCAGACACACATAACAGCAGACCCCGACACTCTTGCAGTACAAGTTCCCTGGAAGTGCCCCAGGCCAGGTTGGAGCACCCTGGGATGGTGGTGGAAGGTGTCCCTGCCCATGGCAGGGGGGCTGAGATGAGATTTAAGGTCCCTTCCAACCCAACTCATTCCACAATTTGATGATCACAGAGGTCCCACCAGGCAGCCCCAAGAGCTCCCCCACATCTCTGCAGCAGGAGGCAAGGCTGAGAGGTCACCAAGGAACAGATTTTTCCACTCCATAGAAACGGAGTGAGAATGAAGACTTGGCCTGCTGCATTACACTCCACAGTGCCCAAAAGTTGGCAACGAGGATTATTTCCAGAGGGATGGGATAAAATCCACCACACAGAGCACAAAACTCCTGAAATGAGCTGAACCCAAAGGTAGAGCCAGCTCAAAGGCATCAAACTGCTCAATTTTAAAAGAGCAGCAGGAAAAGAGATGAAAACAAGACCGTCTCATCAGTTAAATTAAGAACCTGCCAGAGAAGTGCCTGTCAAAACTATAAACATGATGAAAAGCCCTATAAAGTAGCAGAGGCTGTGGAAGAGCAACAAGCAGCTCCAGCCAGCTGCTTGCTCCAGATCATTCCACACCAGGCACGTGCAGCTAGAGCTCTGGAGAGCTCTAACCACCTGGAAAGGTTGTTGAGGAGGAGCCTGCCTTGTTTTCCAGCCTTTGGGGAACAAACAGAATTACCATTATTGCCTTCTATTCCTGCTGATGGCTGGGCTCTGCAGCTCCAGGAGCTCTATAAATAGCCTGCTTGGAGCAGCACTGATCAAAGAGCACTTAAAAGCAAAGTCATTGCTCTGGGAGCTCGGGCTCATTCATCAATACCCCGAGGCTGTTGAGAACAGGCACAGTAACAGCTCCTTCCATCACTGCTGGGAGCAGATGACTGCAGGAGAAATCCTCACTTCCAAATGGTTGACAGTTTTGTAGGCACACAGCTAAAATCAGAGAGAATCTAGGAACATGGAGCTGCAGATATTGGCTGGATTCTGGGAGGGTTTGGTTCCTCACCACTCCTTATTATTCCTCCTGTGGTTCCTCTCACAGCTACACAAAAGGAGGCTGCAGCCAGGTAGGGTCAAGTCTCTCCTCCCAAGTGACAAGAGGGAACAGCCTCAAAATGCATCAGGGGACCTTGAAATTGGGTATTAGGGAAAAAACTCTTCATGGAAAGGGCTATCACCCTTGGCACAGCTGCCCAAGATCCCCATCCCCAGAGGAATTTAAAAGCCATGCAGATGTGGCATCTGGGGACATGGGCTGGTGGTGGCCTTGGCACTGCTGGGTTTGAGCTGGACTCAATGATCTTCTCCAACACCAGTGATCCTGTGCTCCAGAGCACCAGTCAAAGCAAGGAAGGGGAACCATTTCCCCTCCAAACACACATCTGAGGTGTGCATGGCTTGGCACAGATGTTTGGTACTGCCTCACTCCTGCCATCCCTTACTCAAAACCCTCAATGCTGTTAACATCCATCACAGCCCAAAACAAGAGCACCCAAAAGTTTTGCTGAATTGAGGCTAAAACAATTCCAGTTTGCTGGAACTGTTCAATGGCTGCTGTCCTGCCCTTCACTCATTCACTAAAAAAAATCAGACAATAAAAATCCTTTGGAAAGAGAAGTGCCCATAAGAGGATCAGTTACCCACTAGAGAGTGCAAGAAAAAGCAAGGAACTAATCCAAGCCACACAGCCAAGTTAAACACCTCAAACTGGCTCTACTTCACAGTGTAAGATCCATGGAGATGCTACCCCTCTATTAAATTATATTCCAATTAATTTTAATTTAACAGATATGTACCCTGGGGATCACATCCCTCCACAGGTATGGGATTAAGAGGAGTTTGGGAAAGGGGGATGTGCTCCCACATAAAGAGGTGTTTCCTTTCACAGGGACAGACTATCAAGATGAAAATGGATTACTTTAATGCCAGTGAGATTTGACTGTCTTTTTGATTCACAGAAGCACCCAGTGCCTGGGACCAGCAGGGCCATCACCTAAAATAAAACAGACACAACCACCAAACCCAAGATTTGAGACATTTACAAGGTCAGGCTCCTTCCCTACTGTTCCTGGGATATCCCTGCTAACTGTCCATGATACTTTTCAGGCCAAGCAGGGTGGAAAAGCTGCCTGTTCCTAAAGAGGGTATGCTCTCACACTCTCCCCATATGGACAGGATTGGTGAGAGCAGAGAAGTGGGAAGGTGGGAAGAGGAGCAGATTCAGGTATCCTTGAGCAACAGCTCTGTCATTCCCAGGTTTTTGTTATCCCTCAGGTTCTGTTGGTCTTACTGATATCTAGCTAGGCAATATCTTGTTACTTTAGAAAGGGCTAAAAATACTTTTGCAGAGATAAAAACAGAAAAAAAAAACCCCATTAAATGAAGTCTCTTCTAATTTATTGTGCGTCTGTTTTCATTCCTTCCTGGATTCAAGAGCAGATAAGGCTGGGCATTACAGCTGTCAGACACCTCCTTTAAAAACAGAATTAGGAAAGGAGATCTTGATCCTAAAAAGAATGAAAGCTTCATCAAGCCAAGAAGAAATGGCAGAAGAGAACAGAAGGTTCTATCAAAGGCAGCAGCTATGGCAACAATCGCAAACATGGAGAAGGAAAGATATCCTAAGCTCCCTGCTCCTGCAAAGGCAAGAGTTGATCCTGCTGTTGATCCAGACTCTGGCTTTCTGAAAGCTGAAGTATTCCTTTTGTAGCTCTTTCAGGAGAATTTTCTGTGAAGAGGTCCCTGCACTCTCAGCAGAGATGGGGAGCTAAGGGCCCTGCTAATCCTGTGCTTGCCAGCAGCCACCTTCAGTCCCACAGCTGCCAAGAAGGGCCAGAGCAGCTCCTGGGCCCCTCAAACCTGGAGAGCCGGCCCTTTGGGGCTGGCTGGGATTTCCCATTGCAAACACAAGCTCTTCCAGCACTCTCAGTGTTGGGTTGTGGGACAGAGCTGACTCACGCTGCAGGCTCACCTTCCACCACTCACAGCTACTGCCCTGCAACCACCTCCAACCTGGAGGCATGGCAGACATTGGAGGATTTTCCCTCCTAAGGCTACATCCTTATGGAAAAGAGTGATGAAAAGCCCAGGAAAAGAGTGTGGGATTCCCTTCCCCTCCATCCTGTTCCCTCTTCTCTGCTTGCTGCTACACAGGACTGCAGGACCCTGCCAGCCACACACTCCCAAGCCCCGGGGCAGGAGGGAGGAGGATGAGGAGCGGGGCACAAAGATTAAGTTTGGCAAGGCAACTGAGCTGTGCAGCTGCTGTGCAAGGAGCTGGATTGCACCTCACAGCAGTAGCCAGGACTTGGATCTGCTCAAGCTTTCCTTGCCTCATGCTCAGCATCCCTATATTCCAAAAGCAGTCTTCCACCAAAGAAAACAGGGAGGGAACTAAAATGAGAGCCTTGTCTTAGCTTTCCATGGCACAGGACAAGGAGGAATTGTCTCACACTGCCAGAGGCCAGGGTTAGATGGGATATTGGGAAGAAATCCTCCCCTGTGAGGGTGCTGAGGCCCTGGCACAGGTTGCCCAGAGAAGCTGTGGCTGCCCCTGGATCCCTGAAAGTGTCCAAGGCCAGGCTGGACAGGGTTTGGAGCAACCTGGAATAGTGGAAGGTGTCCCTGCTCAGGGCAGGGGGTGGGAATGGGATGAGTTTTAAGGTCCCTTTCAACTCAAAGCATTCTGTGATTCTTTGATTCTCCAAATTCCAGCAAACAGCTGCACTTTTGTGTACACAGAAAAGCACACGCACGTCAAAGATGCCGTTTTTCCCCACTCCAGGAGATGCAGCAGGAGTGTGAAGTACACCAGCACATTATTTAAGTAGACTGATTCCATTAAACAGAGCCATTTGTTTTCATCTTCACTGCAAACACATCTGCCTAAGTGCTCCAGCTCTCCAGCTTCACAGGGTGCACACTGAGTTTGGAGCATTATCCCTGGGGATTGTGTGCACTTGGAAGAAAGGCAGAGAGATACAGCAGTTGTTAAGGGGGGAAAAAAAGGGGTAGTCAAGCCTTTACTAGTCTGACAGTTCCTAAAATAATGTTGCTTCCCTGAAGAATGAACGTGCTTATCTCTGATCTACAGAACCTGACTGAAAGGTTGCTTTTCCCTTGCCAGAAGAGCGTCTTTAGAAGTTTCTGAATGCCTGAGCAGAGCTGCTGGACCCTGCCAGAGGACTTCATGGTATAAGAAGGCTGCAGAAAGCCACCTCCTCACACATGAAAAGAGCCCTTACAGAAGAAATTTAGAGGATATACATTAAAAAAGTGTGTTTCGAGTATTCAGAACTGTATGTGGCCATCTCATTATTTTATAGAAAAGCACACACACTAAAATCTTGAACTCTGAAGAGCGTTCCTTTCTCCTCCTTCTTGGTTGCTTCTAATGAATATTTTGAACAAAACCCAGCTTCTACCTGGAACTTATAACTCCCTGAAAACCACCATTATTAGGCAGCATGAATTGTGTGCATGGAGCTGTGAAAAGCACAGCAGTTTGCTGCCTATTGGAGAGATCAAGGATTTATGAGTAGTTACAGGGGGAAAAAATCCCCTATGCAAATCATTGTATTTATGTGGTAAACATCATTACACCAACTTTAAAAGCAAGCATTTCCCACAAGGAAAAGTTAAACTTCTGTAATTATCCCATAATTAAGCCTTTACTTACAAGTCAGCCTAAAATTTTACTTCCAAGTGAGCCTAAACCCTTTACCTTCAAATGCCGAAGTGGCAGAACAGCTGTGACCATCCCTGTGTCACAGCCATGGGCAAGCCAGGGGCTGTGATTCCTTCTTTACAGACCCAACAACCTCCCAGCCCAAATCTGGATGTCTGGAAGCTCATCTGCTCTCTGGGCCTGTGCTGGTTGGCCTCTTGCTCCATCACCTCCGCACAGGAGCCTTGCCTGAGAAAAAAATTCAGCCCATCATTTGCTAAACAAAGTTGGAAGGTAAAACCACCAGATCTTCAAAGTTTCAGCACAAAGAATGCAATCCTCAGAACATAAAACAGCAGGTGGGGCTGGCTTTGTGCTTTCCCTTCCAGTAGCTGATGGAAAACAGGAAATCTCAGCATCTTTTGCATTGTGCACCATCCCTGTGCACCCTCCACACTACTGAAGGATTACAAGTATCAAAGCAGTTAGAAGAGAGAAAATGAGTATTAATGTAGCCTAAATTTAACAGAATACTTCCTGAAACAAGCAACTCCTCCTGATTCCAAAGGACGTTATCACTTTCCACAGCACTTTCCTGAATCAGGGCCTACAAACAAGGCTGCAGAAGGGAGATTATATTTTGGCAATGGTTTTTT
The DNA here is from genome assembly GCF_017590055.1 of Onychostruthus taczanowskii. Lineage (NCBI taxonomy): Eukaryota > Metazoa > Chordata > Aves > Passeriformes > Passeridae > Onychostruthus > Onychostruthus taczanowskii. The sequence continues at coordinate 815,311 of NW_024498973.1, forward strand.
TTGCTGAGCTTCAGCTGTCAACTAACTGGCATTGAGCAGAGCAATCCGAGAGCACAGCTTTCCTTCCCAGGTACCCATATTCCCACTCCTAAGCATCCCTTTGCTACATCTGCAAGGCAAGTCAAAATTTCTCCTGGCAGCCAGTTACTGGATGAGCCAGGACATTCTCAGTTTCCTGCCAGCACAAAGAGGCATGTGCTGCTGTACAGCCAGAGGAAAAAAGGCTTTCAGAAGTCTCACCCCAGGCTCTCAGCACACAGCACCGAGGTCACATCTAGCTGTGTGTCAGGCAGCCTCAGTAATTCCCAGCTCTACTGCAAAGGGACATCTCAGCCCAGAAAGAGCCCTCTCATCTCAGGGAAGAAAAGCACAGGAAGTGCAGATGGATGCTGTGTGCTAGAGACGAGTCATGCAGCAGATCCTGCTCAAATCTGTGCTGCACAGCACAAGCAGCTCTTGGAGGGAAGGGGTCCAAAAATCCCGAGCCCGAGCTTCCAGTTTTGGATTTAAGAATGTGACAACAAGGAGGAGGAAATTCTGAGAGCAATTTCTCAGCTGGACTAGGGAGTTTTCAAATCCATTAGATAACCTCAGATGCTTTCTGCTGCTTTAACCTTTAGCTTCAGCCCCTTTTACAAGCTAGAAAGATCACATCCCAAATGAGGCAGAACAGTATGAACCCAGGAGCCTCTTCACAACACAGCCAGTCGAGGAGGAACAAATTATTGGAATAGTGTGTCTATTCTAAAAGAAAACATCAATAGATCAATTTCCAAACAAGTCCATAAATCTGTAGCTTACATTTTAATCTCAGTAAGAGACTGTATACTACCAGGAAAAGAAAAATTACAGGGTTTGGATTATGCAAATCATGGCTTCTAACAATTTATATCGTATATTCCTCTCTTTGTCTTCAGCATTGCCTGGAAAATAGTACGACGTGGTGGCAGAGAAGATTTCAACCCAACTGGAAAACAGAGGCTCACCTGTAGCTTTGGCCATTCAATATTAATTATCATCAGTTCCACAACTTCTCCAAGGAGATTTTCCAATACCTGGGCCTTAGGCAAGCCCCATGTGGGGGGAGAGGACCCCATGCCAGGGAACCACTGAGCAGCACGAGGGCAGAGCTACGGGGGGATTGGAAGCTGCTGTCTCCAGAAGCAGCAAGGCAGGAGCTAATTAAAACCTTGTGTGGGAGCCTGCATGAGGTGTATGAGAGCACTGGGCACAACAGGCTTTGGATGTGTGCCCACGTGCAGAAACACTCTATTTAAAGCGACAGCACTTTGGGGAAGCGAGGCAGCATTCATTCCTCCTCTAAAAAAACACTCCCTCTCTCAGCATTCGATAAGGAGTCACCATGGGTTTCCAATTTTCTTGTTTGAGTTAAGGAACTCTAAGATTTCAGAGGTCACAGACTCATCAGGACACAAGAAACAGAAACAAATGAAAACCATTTATCCTTCAGTCCACATCTAAAGATGAAAAAAAAACCACCCCCAAAAAACAAATCAGCTTATGAAACAAACCATTTGCTTCCTTATTCCTCTTGGGGGGAAGCTAGACTTCAAAAAAGGTGGGGATTTGGGCAAAAGGCAAAAGTTCCCAGTAGCAATTGGTGGGAGGGTGGCGGGCAGGGTGTCCCCAGCAGCAAGGAGCCCCCTGGCCATGTCCCCAGGAGAGAGAAGGTCCCCTGGCCATGTCCCCTGGCTGTGTCCCCAGAAGGGAGAAGGCCCCTGGCCATGTCCCCTGGCTGTGTCCCCAGAAGGGAGAAGGCCCCTGGCCATGTCCCCTGGCTGTGTCCCCAGGTGTCCCCAGCAGCACTCACCGCCCGGTACTCGTAATAGATCTTGTCGTACTCAGAGCCGCCAATGGTGATCTCAGGGATGAAGCGCGGGATGGACACGGAATCCAGCACTCCAGCCTTGTCCTGGACACTGAGGGGAAAAGGAGCACTCAGTTCACTCCCTGCCTCAGCAACAGCCAAGCATCATATCTAGAGAAGCTGTGGTTGCCCCATCACTGGAAATATTCCAAGCCAAGCTGGATGGAGCTGGATGGAGCAACCTGATCCAGTGGAAGGTGTCCCTGCCCATGGCAGGAAGTGGACTGCCAGGACTTTAAGGACCCTGCCAATCCAAACCATTCCAGGATTCATTATCATCATTCTATAATTAAAGAGCTACTTTTCTGTAAGGTAAAGCTTCCAAAGATTTCGGCTGTCTTCCAAACATTTATCCTTCTCCTTACAAATCTATGATGTATTGCCTCTCATCCTTGCCTCCAGTTTGCTCCTGCTCTAAATTCCTGCTTCTCCATTTCCCCTCCCAGGTTCATCCTCCTTGGAGACACTCCATCATTCCTGGGACCTTTCTCCATGAATCCCCTCTGGCTTTTTTGCTTTCTATAAAAGCAGTGTAAAAACCAGTGGTTTTATTCAATGTCATACACTACCTTGCTAAATTCCCATCCTAAATGGACCAGTACTGAGACAGTGAGAGGGTCTGGAAGGAGGCAGTGCCTCCAGCATCCTGCCTTGGAATACCTGGAGGAAGCTGCAGCAGCTGCAGTGATGGATCTCAGGATCCACCACTCTGCACACAGCACCAGCACTTCAGATATCCCAAATTTAAAATGCCTGAGAAACTGCTAGAAAACCTCCTGCTGCCTGTGCTTATCCACAGGCCGACAGTGCCACCTGCACGTGCCTGGCAAAAACACATCCCTTTCCAGTCAGCACTGACCAAACCCTAAATCCAACATCAGAAACTCTGCAAATTGGGATGTTTTCAGCGAATTACATTTCTTAGCAAATACTGACGTGCACATCAAGCACATGCCCTGAGCAAAGCAAAGTTCATCATCTCCAAGCAATTATTTTTACCCCCAAATCATAAATTTTGTGACCTTTCATCCCAGCAGTGAAGCGTTCCAAAAAGTGATCTGGTTTGCTAACGTACCCTGATATTTACTCTGTAAATTATCCCACTACAGACAGGTTTGTAAGGAAATACAATAATCCAGTCAAAGTTCAGATGGGAGAAGGTGAGGATAAATGCCCTTTTCCAAGATCAGGATCAACACCAAAGATGCTTCCTATAAACTACAACAATATTTAACTCCAACAGCATTAAATGTGTATTTCATGTGCTGGAAGGCACAAAAGGGATCCAGGCATATGTAAAGCATAACATCACACACAGAAATAAGGTTTTGTAGTCACCCCCTCTGCAGTGAATTCACTCCTTCCTGAATCTCAGCCAAGTGGCCAATTGGAAAGGAAAATTCCCAGGCACAATTAATTTTAGTTAAGGGCCAAATGACAAACTTGCTGTTCCCAAAACTTCTTTGCACAAGAAAATAATGAAAGCTACTGATGGCTTCTCCATGTTCTCTGCATCTTCAGAAATAGTTTGGAATACCAAGCAGAAGCACACACAGACACCTGCCACAACAACGTCTAACCACAAAAACCACAGCCACTTGCCAGGACTAATTCCCTGCTCAGCAGGAAGCATCTACAGACACCTTTTATGTTTCTTTTGTTTTCCTTCTCTCCCCCAGCAGAAAATCATCACTATTTGCTCTTTTCTGACCCTTTACCAGACTTTCCTGAAGGAGCTCTCAGCATGCAGCACCTTGCCAAAGGTGCAAGGTGGGGTAAGGGAAGGAAACTGGTTAGAAAAAAATAAAATAAAACCAGGCAACCCAACAAAAAACATCTGAGTTTGCATAGCCTGGGCTGTGATTTCTTAACACGTGATGTTGGCATAGGCACAAAAACTCAAGTGACAAGAGAGACCTAAAAGCATTCACTGGCCTAAAAGCCAACACCACAAAACCATTCCACAAAGTTCTATGTTGACAGAGGAAATTAATATCCCTCCTTCTATCAAAGAGACTCCAATTCCCTCATTTAGCCAGGCAGAACAGATATGGCATGGCCAAGGTGAGGCACAGCCACTCCTCTGGTGAGCAAACACTCAACATCAACACCAAGAACAAAAAAAAAATTCAAAAAAAAAGCAGGTCTGCAAGAAAAGGGGTGAAGGTGTAACAACAGCTCTTCAAACCTACAAAAGCCACTGCAAAGAAGAAATCACAAAAGAAGTGTTTCAACTGCAGCAAAAAGATGGAGTGGACAGGGCTTGGCGCAGCCTGGGATAGTGGAAGGTGTCCCTGCCCATGGCAAGGGGAGGGATGAGATGGGCTTTAAGGTCCCTTTCAACCCAAACCATTCTGGGATTCTATGACCAAAGTGCTAGAGAAAATAGCTTCCAGTGCCAGAAGTTTCACAATTAATAGTTAATGAGATTTTTGGAGCCTCCATGACAGAAGTTTCAAAGCCAGGTCCAAGACATCTCTTGCCAGCCCCTCTAGTCCTGCTGTTTGCAATCAGACATTTAATCAGGGACACTTCTTCCCTTTGCTAGGCAAAGCCACACTGGGAGCAGAGCTGCAGGCTCTCTGTCCCTCACTGCCAGGTTCTGAAGGAGCTGCAGGGACAGACCAGATTTAGCTGTGCAGTTGTCTGAGGCAACAAGGGCAGCAAGTTCCCCCCAGGAGCTGATAAATAACACAGGCAAGGCCACACAGCCTGCAGCTCCTCCTCCCAAATGCATTTATTGTGCAATACGTGTAGACAGACAAGTGTCACTGGGAAGGGCCCAGATACAAACATGCCTGAGACACTGCAGTGGCAGCAGAGGAGCTCCCTGAGACATTTAAAAAGCCAGAATGGTTTCTGTTGGACTTGGCAGCTGGAGAGGAAGGGAAGATGTGAAGAACATCCTCTGAAGACACCTCCAGCTTCCAAGCCACAAATGCAGCTCTTTTCAACCTTTTACCAAGATCCCACAACCTTATTTCCTCCTTAACCTTACTCATTGGAGAAAAACAGCTACACCGTTACTTTGGACACTGCTTTAAAGAATGCTTTCTGTTACAGTTGATTGTGCTAGGGTGACCCCAGTCATCAGCTAAACCATCATCACAGAGTTGCTCACTCACTTCCCCCTCTCAGAGAATAAGGCAAAATTTAGGAAATTGACAGGCTAAAGATAGTTAATAAGTCAGAGAAAGAGAAACAAGAAAAGCCCAGAAGTGATGCAAAGGTCATCAGCAGCCTGATGTCCAGCCAGTGTCTGAGGAATCACCACCTCCCAAAACTGCCTTCTGCTTAGGAATTTTACTGCTGACTATGACATCATATGGTATGGAATATTCCTTTGGCCAGTTGAGGTCAGCAGTCTCGGCTGTGTCTCATCTCAGCTTCTTTCCCAGCCCTGGCCTGCTTGCTGTCAGGTACAGGAGATCGTGATGCAACCGACTGCCCACGGGCTGGGCTCACCAGTTTGATTAGCTGCGCTCATCACTCAGAGGTCCTGCTGGGGATTCCATGCACTACACCCTACACGTGTGCAATACACAGCTCTCCTCACCCTTCCCAGGCCTCCTGGTACAAGCTGAGCATGGAAGGGAACAGCAGGGCTGACAGCCCCAAGAGCCGGGAGGTCAACAGAGGAAGCAACTGCAGATGGAAAACCAAGCAGGGCAGAACTTGGATTAGATATTAGGGGAAATTTCCTAACTGGAAGGGTGGTCAGGCATTGGAACAGGCAGTGGTGGAATCATTGTCCTTGGAAGTGTTCCAGAGCCATGTGGGTGTGGCACCTGGGGACATGGGCTCACAGTGGGCTCAGTGGTGCTGGGAGAATGGTGAACTCCATGATCTCAGAGGGCTTTTCCAACCTAAACGATCCTGAAAGAGCTGTTGGAGCCTGCCAGGAACACCCAGGAGAGGGCAGCATGTGCCCACGAGCAGGCACCAGGATCCTGCAGGAAAACTGCTTTCCAAAGGAACAACTCACACAGGCACGGGACACCTGCTCAGCTGTGGGGACCACAAGCTCCTTGGGCACTGGAAAAAGGGAGAAAAGCATCAACTTTAGGGGTCATGGACTCACACCTGGGCTGGGCATTGAATCCAGCATGCAATTCCAACACGGCCAACCTGCAGCAGGCTCCCTGCCTTTCTGGAGTTACCATGGGGGAAGATCATGTCCAAACACACACTTTTACAAAGAGGTTCTTCCCAGGCTGCCTGAGACATTGCCCAGGATTCCCTCACTCAGCTGAGTGAAGCATGAGCTCAGGATTGGCACAGGATGTGCTGTCACCCCTTTATCCAAGCTCTGACAGCCCAGCACAAAAAAAAGATTCACAAGCAAACTGCAGGAGCTGAGCTCAATGCTCAATGTAGGTTCCTTCCATGCAGGATATTTTATGATTCTGTGGTTTAAATAAGCAGCTTATTGCATTCTGAGATCTTCAAACAACCCCATGTTCTTGCCAAAAGACTAAATAATTTCTTATTACCTACAATGACAAGAGTCTTGTGCAGGAGACTCACCCCCCTCCAAGGTTCAATGAAAAATTGAGTCCTTAAAGCAATTTATTCCCTTCTAAAACTGTGAAATAGAATTTTTATACAGTATCTTAACACACTTCTCTAACTGTAAGGTTTCCTTCAACTCCCTCCTACTCATCACGATTAATAATCTTTCCTAATACCTGCACTAGTAGTGTGGAGCTACAGGAAAACAAGGAACTTACTTCCTCTTTCAAAGGAAGTCTGATCGTGATAATTCTTCAGGGCCTAAGTCACCAGATGTTATCCTCCAACTACTACACAAAGAAACCTCATCTTTGACACATAAAATGCACCCAAATCATGACTTGTTCCTCTCAGACCACCCAGAACTGCTCTTCTGCAATCCACCTTCACTCCTTGATAGAGAAACCATACAATAGAAGCATTATCTCTATTTTTAGGAGGTAATTAAAGTAACAGCACAGAAAAGTAAAATGTAAGAAATATCACAACTTTGCAAAAAAAGTTTAACTTGCATCTCCAATGCCTGTCACAGAGACACAAACTTAGGGGCACATGCTCAGTTTAAAAATCTGTGTTTCTATTAACCTGTGAGATGACCAGGAAATAATGAAAATAATATAACTCTTACATTTTGTTTTAAAAATATAACTATACTGAAATTTCCACCTGCACATTCAATTTGAAGATGAAGTTGCAGCAAGATGGGGAGCCTGTCTCATTTCTGGTATTAACAGCCTTACAAGTGCAGCTATATTCTTTATATACATCTTTGTATTTTATATAAACAAACTGACAAATTAAACATGATGCATTTGCAAAGAATTATTAAACCAAATTAAATTCTATTCCAACAAGTTATTCTCCAGTGTCTGAAACTCTTCCAACTGGGCAGACAAGCATCTTTGACAAAAAACACTCTTAAACTTGTCTGGAATCTCTTGTCTCAACAATCAGCAAAAATGCTACACCACATTCCAGTGCCAAGCACCAATATTACAAAACACAACCCCACCTTTAAAAACTCATGGCTTTGATCATTTTCCCTGGGATTTGATTGCTCAGTGGCTGAAGGACATCACACTTACTAAAGTCTCAAGTGATGGAAAGAAACATCATCCTGCTCCACCCATGGCCCCTTGTCAAACTTCAGGTACTCGATGTCTTCAATTACCTGGAATCAGAAAAGAAAGTTCACTAAGGGTCCAAAAATCAATTAAATAACCAAAACAGGTTATTAAACAAATGAGAAAGGCTTCACTGCTAAAGCTGCGCCTAGAGATAACATGATCATCTTCCAGTTCTACTTGTGAGGCTGTGGCCCTTCCAGGAGCACTGGGCACACACATGGGGGATCTCCAACACCTGTGCTTTCAGCTTTGGATGGCAGGCAATCAACTGGCTGAGAGGTGTCTTGTTGTCAAATTCTTACTAGATCCAAGACATTCTTCCTTAACCTGCCACTGGGGCTGAAAAGCCAAGAAGGTACAACCTCACCCCTGAGGGAAAATGAGGAAGAAATGGAGGTAAGTCTAAATTTAAACTCCTTGTTACAAAAATAAGGTTTGGTCGGTTTTATTCCCAGAGAAGCTCAGTAACACATTCTCTGAGACAGGCAGGGGAGCACACGTGGCATCTGCCTCAGTGCTGTGTGGTTCACAGCACAGAAACAAAGGCACACTTCAGGCTGGAACACTCAGGCCTGCAGGAGCAGCGATGAGCCCAAGGGCTCAGGATTTCACCAGCCACCAGGACCCATCCATGCTTGAAAGGAAAAGTAACACTCACAGCTCAGAACCCTTCAAATAAGCAATGCCAGCTCAGCAAATCATTCCTTCAGCATCCCCAAACTTATCAATCCCTGGTTTGAGCTTCACTTACAGCCTGGCTACACCAGAAAACTGATCTTTGCTGCTCCAGGGGGTAATTGCTTATCACACCTGACTGCCTGGAGCTGAGGGAAACCTGCCCTAGTGTCAGGAAGATGCACTTCAGGTGCCTGATGATATGGAGACAGCACCTTGGAGCAACCTGGGAAGGAGTGGATTGTTACACCTCCAAACATCCCTTTCCAGAGATCTTTTCCATGGGGAAAGGATAAAGCTGAGGTCGTGGCCAAATTCCTCATCGCACATTGTCAACCCATTGATGGGTGAGCACATGTCAGCAATGAAGTGACAGAATGATAAACAAAAAATCCTTGAATTCTTTATGGTAAATGCACTGTAATTATTTCCTGCAAACACTAAATCCCAGCTATTACTACTTAAAAAAATTATAACCAAGTGCTATTACAAAGTGGCTTCAACTATAAACATCTACTCTTACCAGTACTGTCACGGTAAGAAATAATTATTTGGACATGAGTGAATAAACACTTCTGAGGCACAAACTGCTGCAACATAACTCCAAGACAAGAGGAAGAGAGGTGTAAATTAAGTTAGTTCAAACAGCCATTATTTCTTTGAACTATTTAATTGACAAGCTGAACAAAAGCAATTCCTTCTCCACTCCACAGCAAAGCTATGGAAATTCTCTGAACCTGGTAACAGCACTGATCAGAGTTGCCACAATGGGCTCACAATATGCTACAGGGGAAAAGGAATCTGTATTCAAATTAGTTTTGCTCACTGTTACCATCACATCAGGAGATCTCTCTCCCAGCAGCTCCTTAACAATGGCATCAGTTTCCCAACCAGGACAGAAGAACAACTTCTTAATTTATAAGGAATGACCTGGCATCCACCCAGGAATTATCAGCAAATATCCAAGGCTTTAAAGAAATTAAACATACAGCTAACTTTGTATTCCCAGTTTTACCCTCAAGCTAAACAAGTGTGAAACATCCTAATGAAGCTTATTTCAGCGCTCATTACCCTTTCAGCCACCACAACCAAAGTTAATTACAACAGGAAACCCCAACTGACCTTTTTAGGACACTTAAAAAATCGTTTCTAAGCTGTGTATGTGTGCTCTGAGCAACCCAAAAGTTATTAAACTATAAGGCCATAAAAAATTCAATTCCCGAATCCCTAAGCAAACAGATTGGAGTGGGCTAATGAACACTCCTGTCTGTCAAGAGGATACACCTGTGTAAACACCTTACAAGCCAAAGCCCTCCTGCCAACCCTCATTTCCAAATTTCTTCTGTGTCATCCCAAAGGGAAACTGAATCTGAACAAAAAAAAGGGGAAAAAACAACTGAACTCTTCCAAGTATCAGTATTTACCACCAACACCCAACAATGACAATGACAACATCATGGGCTGGATAATCTCACGGGGTCTTTTCCAACCTTAATCATTCTGTGGCATTATACTTCCAAACAATAATCCTTCCCAGATGTGTCCAAGCAAATCAAGGACTCCACTGGTGCACCTGATGACCCTATTTAGAGCAATGACAAGATTGCTGAGCTCAGGAGAGTCGATCCTTGAACAATAAGAGCTTTAGACTGACTTTAAACCCTGATTTAAAGGATTAAAATCAAATCTCTAGCAATGGGGTTTACTACAAAAAAATCTAAGAAGGAAACAACCTGCTTTATTCTGACCACTTGAAGAGGTGTCCAGAGAGAAGGACAGGGAAAAAAAACAGGCATTTAACCCCCCTTCCAACTTTCCTTTAATTCACCAAGTACCATCTTGAAACACCACAGCTCTCATCTCCTATCCTTGCTTCTATGTTGTTATCCAGAAAAAAAATAAATTAATTGCTCTAGATTCTCTATACTCACATCACAACCTCAGCTTTTTTGTTCATTTTAGCCTGCTTTTTTTGTGCATTATTTCTGTTTATTATCTGCTGTCACACTGAAGCCACCAGCCCTTTCTTAGGGGTATAAACCCACACTGTCCCAACAGGCCTACTGGTTATTAATGATAACCTTTATTATCAAGTGCAAGAGCACCCAAAAACCCATCCACAACAGCAGAGGACCCAGAATGTGGCACACAACCCTGTCCTTATAAAGGGAACCAAAAGGCCTAGAGACAAGCAGCAGTGCACCTATGGGGGGAAATGGAGTGTTAATTTTAGGACCAGGGAAGTCCTCACCAATGTTTTCTGCTTCACAGAGTCATATAACCAGAATGCTGGGGACATCTCAGGCAAAAATGTAATTTTAGTCTCATTAGGGGCAGTTAAATATTAAAATGCATGCTCTGAATATGCTAATAAGCTTAATGAGGTACAGGCTACCACACATACGTACATATTACTCAACTCTCTGCCAAGATCACACTGCATGTAACATAGGAGGAGAGGGAGTTTGGGCTGTGTACAAGTAGGGTTAAAATTTCACCTCATTAGGATGAAGACCCAAAAAGCCCTTGGAGACAGGCCCATGGGCAAGTGTCCTCTCCCTCCTCCCCAGTGGAGATGATTCCTTGGCAAATTTCGAATAACAATCCAAATGCAGGATGTTATTAACAGACATCTATCCCTAGAACTGAAATGGGCCCAAAACCTGTCCAGAGTCTCAAAAACCTTGGTGCTCTTTCCCTCAGGAACAACAGCTAGAGAGGAAAGTTAATAATGGTCAAGCAAAAGGCTTCTGTTACCCTGCTAATAACCATCCATGAGGTGGAAAGTTCACTGAACTAAGGGAAATCTTTTAAACTTACTCCCAGAAAAGCAAAACTTACCTTCTCCACATCCTCAGCTGCAGTTGCTGTGTACTGCAGAACTTCACTGCTCTCACTGCAAAGAACACAGAAATTGAACTTCCCTGATAAATCTGCTCAACCCATTCTGCCCCCCACTCCAAAAGGAACAGAAATAAGGTTAAAAGGCATAAACACTGAACCAGAATCATTGCAATTTTTTAGATTGCTCCTCGCTATTGCAATAGAATTCCTGTTACAGCTGTGAGCTGCTTCTTCGCTGCTGGGAAGTTGCTTTTAAAGGGCAAATGGCCTGGATATCTACACTAACTTCAGTTGGGAAAAAAAATTTAAAACCACACATGTGAATTTGTTTTCATTTAATTAATGTGGATACCTGCCCCTATTACAACTGCCCAATCTACCTGAAAATAAGTGAAATTTTCAGTCTAACCCAAAACTGTGGAAGATTTTCATTTTTCCAAGTGCATGTCTAGCTGCGAGTCATCCCAAGAGAAGAATGCATTTATTTATCACTATTTACTCAGGTTGAGCTAGCTGAATGAATACAAATGCAGGCAGCACGATCTGCAACTGTGAAAACATTTTTAAAAGGTAATGTTTCCTGGTTAGAAGATTGTTTTTTTAATCAGCCAGCTGCCTTCAGAGAAAAGGCATTTGCAGAGCAGAACCACAACAGGAGCTCCTACATGAACCTTTCACACTACATGTGTTCAGCCACATTCAGCACTAGCTGTTTCCAGCTGGAAAACTTGGAAGGCCCTGGAATAGCTGCCCAGTGTGGACATTAAATCAAACATCACACAGCAAAGTTTAGGAGCATGGAGAAAAATTCATAGATTCCCAGAATGGTTTGGGTGGGACAGGACCTTCAAGCTCATCCTGTTCCACCTCCTGCCATGGGCAGGGACACCTTCCACCACACCAGGTTGCTCCAAGTCCTGTAGGACCTGGCCTTGGATGAGGCAGGAATGGGGCAGGCACCTGGAATAAGAGATTCTCCTCAATATCAGCCCAAGGGAGAGGTCAGCCTTCAGCAGAGCCTGACACCAGCAATTGCATTAAGGACGCAAATCAAATCACTTCATCCCATCTCTTGATTTGACTCTGCAGATTATCAGGGTTTCATTAAGAGAAAACAGCTGCTCAGTGACTCTGCAGATTATCAGAGCTTTCCTTAAGAGAAAACAGCTGCTCAGTGGAAGCAGTGTTGGATATGAAAGAGAACATTACCAATCTTAAGGCTCTGCTCCAGGAAAAGAGAAAAACCAAACAGAACCCAAACACTGCTCCAAATCACCAGGCAGTACCTGCCACAGCACCCAGCTCACAAATCTCACTACCAATAAAAACATTAAAGACACTCATAACAAGTCAACTAGAAAGAAAGCATCAATTTTAAAGCAAAAATCCACTATAAACCACTTGAGGCAGCATCAGGCTGCTCCAGTTAAACAGCACAAGGTAACACTAGTTCTGCCCAGTAACAAACTGCTTTTCAAGGAACAAGAAAACAAACTTCAACACGGAAAGCATGCAGGAGTTTGCTCAGCAGTCTATAACAACTCTTTTTATCCTGTTTGGACCAGACTTTGGGCATCACCAGGAGTCAGGGAATCAAACTAGGCAGACTAAGCATGAACACAGCCCCCTGCACCCCTGCCAGCAAACAAAGAGTTAAGGCAGCCGTGGCTTCTGCATTTACCCAGCCAGAGCTGGATTCACAACTCCCAACTCCCACAGGCAGGGCACAGAGACACAGAGCAGTGTGACAGGCTGCTGGGAGCCCATCCCCTGCCAGGATGCCCAGCAGAGGGGGTTTGCCTGACAGGGCACTGACCATGCACACACAGAGGGTGAGGAGGTGAAATCACAGCAGGATTCAGGATTCAGCCTCGCTGAACACCACATGTGGGGCTCGATGTGCTCCAGAGAACAAGCAGCAGCTTGCCCTCAGGGGGATGACATTCCCAAGGCTTCCCATTCCCTTCCAAGAGCCACGTGCTGGCTGTGGGGACACACGGAGAGGCCACTGACCATCTGTGACACCAACAACCCCTGCCTGCATGAGTGACAAGCTCAATATCGAGTTACTCACTCCAGTAGCCAGCAGAGCCACCACACTGATCCACCTGGGGAGACAGAGCAAGCACCAGGAGGACACAGGCAGGTACAAAACACCTGGGAATCTACCCTGATTTATATCAGCCTCCTGCATACACCAGAACTTACACAGTTAATTCATCTGATACCCTTTGAGAGTTTCCCTTCCAGAATTATGAGGGACCATAATTGTGCTTTTAGATTTTTAGGACAATTTTAATTTTCCTAGAGCTCTTGGATAAGAACTGGAAGAGCTGGCAAGCTCTGTTTCATCCCAGGTTTACAGGGCACATGTTTTTGCTTCCCAGCTTGAGGAAGCCAGGGGAGCCCAGCAATAGACAGGACACAGGGAATGGCTTCCCACTGCCAGAGGACAGGGTTAGAGGGGATATTGGGAAGGAATTGTTCCCTGTGAGGGCATTGAGGCCCTGGCACCCAATGTAGCTGCCCCTGGACCCCTGGGAGTGTCCAAGGCTCTCGGGATCTCCTCTGGTCAAGGTGACCCCGAGATGTATTGAAAGTCTCTTTTCCCCAACCCAGCTGTCGAAGAAGGAGCCAGAAGTCTTCGGCTGTAATTCTCAAGGTTGTTTATTATTTCTTCTCTAAACCATTTTCTGTGTGGCCTGCCAAGGTCTGTTCAGCCGGTCAGTCTGAGGCACACTGCACTGCCCTGAGGCAGTGCTAACTCTTATTACTAAAACTATGTGTAATTTATTTACAGTTATTTTCCAGTACCTATCATCTATGTTAGACTGCGTACTTCTACTCTAAACCAATCCAAATGTGCTAATATCACCCAGAAGATGGAGGCTAGGAAGAAGAAAGAAGAAGAACAGGACAATGCCCAAATTCCTCCATCTTGTCCCCTAGACCCCCATAGTAAAATTCTTCAAAATTCCACCTTTCACCCTGTGACAACTACTGTTATGCTACTTAAACTTTTGTGACTTGTAGTTCGCCACACAAGGCTGGTAATTTGCTCCATGGGTCAAGATCGAAATCCCAAATGTCTTTGGCTTCCTGCCAGGATTTTGAGCCATCCAGGGCACTCAGAGGATGTCCTGGGTTCTAACACAAGGCCAGGTCCTAGAGAGCTTGGAGCAGCCTGGGATAGTGGAAGGTGTACCTGCCCATGCCAGGGGTGGGACTGGAGAAGCTTTAAGGTCCCTCCAACCCAAACCATTCTGGGATTCTGTGACAACTGAAAGGACTTTTTGAGGGAGAAAAGCCCTAAAGCCTTCCAAAAAGGCCCGAGAAAAGCTTGCATCACATCACTCTCTCCTCAGGTTGTGCAAAAGCACACATCCATAGCTGTGGCATTCTGCACACCACTCCTGAACCCATTTTCATCTTCCAGCACTGGCATCAGGCTTCTGGGATGGCACAAGCTGACTACACTCACACAGGTCTCATGCTGTGAATGCAGCACCCCTTCACTAGGGCACAGTACAGTACCCTGCAGCACAAGGAGGATTTTTTCACAATTTGTTGATATTGGCAGAGATTCTGAGGTTTGCACACATTTTTGCTCAAAGACCTAAAAGGCAAAACATTTTGCTTTTCTAACCTGATTGCTGGTAGGAAGGTCTTCTTGTAAGCATCCTCGATGCTCTGGAGATAGGAAGGAGACACCTTTTTCTCATATGGCTACAAAGAAACAAACAGAAAAGCTGTGAAATTAACTATCTTTTCCCACCAGCAGAAACTCCAAGGTCTGCTCCACCACCTGCCCAGGGCTCACTCTGGGCTAAGCAGTCAAACATCCAAGTGACCCACATGCACATCAGTGAAAGTTTCAAAGAATTAAGAGTATTATTTGGAGTGTTTGGAATTCCTTACATGCCATGAAATAGCTAGAGTAGCCCCCAGCTACCCAAGGACTGATTCATCCCTGCTAACTACACATTCCAGGGGGTGCAATAACCACCCAGAAAACAGGAGAAGACTGACCCTGCCTTTTCCATAAGGAGGCCAAAATTGCACCTATTTCCACAGTTTCAGACAAGTGCATGGGCAAACAGCCACTCTGAACTCCTGTAAAATTTTATGGATATCACCCCTGCTGTTAACCAGCTTGCCTTCCACACAGTGTACTTTCAATGCCACATTTGCAAAACACCAGGAATTTCTCTGATCTACCATGTGTTCCCCAAACAAGTCCTACAGAGCTCAGCACTGCCACTGACCCAAAAAATCAGCAATTTCTGTCCAAAGGTGTCCAAACTGCCACTGATTTTCATGCTCAGAAGAGCTAAGAACTCACAGGCTCCTCCAATACATTAAGAACTCCTCAACTGAGAACTTTTTTCTAATAAATCAAAGCTTTCTTTTAATCTATCAGGTTCTCCAGAGTTAAATTGCATTTCCCATAGCCTTTCAACAAGGCAAGACAAACATCTTTGAATCCTCATAACACATCTGCAAACAGTATCAAAGAAAGAGGGGAAACAAAATCCAAATTACAAACCTTACTTAGATTAGTCATTCCCCAAAAGCAACCTACAGCTTCCCTGAGCCAAGACTAGCTCAGTAATGCAGTCATCCAGCAGTGATTTGCTGGGTTTCAGGAAGTTAAGTGAACCTGCTGATCCCAGGTGACTCACACATGAACCCCAGCACAGGTGTGAGGAAGCAGTCAACTGGGAAGCAGGAGCCAGGGAGCCCAGCTGGGCTCCTGGCACTCAGGAATAAGAAATATATAATCTCTAAGTGCATTGCAAGCAACACATCACCTGCCCACAGCTCCTGCAGTGGGAGTTACACAGCATGGTATAGAAATTCACCTGCTCTTCAAACAATTTCTCATTCCACAAATGACAACATATTGATGCAGTCACACAAAAAGTCGATTTTTGACTTTTTTTTAACCTTTTTTTAAATCAAGCATATGAGAATACCCACAGAGTCACCACCACCACCCCGATCTCACACCTCAGAGGACAAGCAGCTCCTCAGGGGCAGCATTCAGCAGCAAACCCCACAGAACTCCCATACAAGGTGTGATTACAACAGACATTAGCAGGCAGCAATTGTGAGAGACAAGTAACAATAAAGATAAGAGATAGCTAGGCAATAATCAGAGATCAAATTACCTTGCCCGTGTCTTGAATCCTCTTCTGCACCTCTGGGACAGGCACATCTACATAAATGACCAAGTGAGGTGGCAGGAACTCAGAAATGCTGATCTCCTTGACCTCTTTGTAGTGATCAAGGCCTGTGTAAAACACAAATAAATCACATTCCCCACATCTGTATTTGCAGTCTCTTCTTTTGGGCTCACAGAGCAAGTTTAGGGTATGCTTTTCCCCAAACCAGAATTCAGGAAGTGCACAGAAAAACTATCTCCAGAGGAGTTCCATGCACTGAGATCGAAGAATCTAAACTCAGTTGTATCAGAGAGGGACTTCATTCCTGACTCAGGTTTACAGGAATCTCAGCTTTTCCTCCACCATTTACACACAATAAGCAGCAGTAGCTCTAATCAAGATGTTTGTTCCCTAAGGATTTCAGTACAATCCAAACGGGGATTTTGCATTAAATTGTGGGTTGCTGGGCTTTGCTGCCTCAGCAATGCAGACACAGGTCATTTTAATCAGCTCTCAAAGCCATCCAGCAACTTACAGCAGGTGGCAAAAGACAAATACAAACCTCTTAAAACCAAGAGCAAAAACAGGAGGCAGTCAAGAAAGGAGTTATGTCCACCTCAGGAGCAGCCAAAAGAACAGATTTACTAAGAACAGGCAGCAACAGCTCAGGAGCTCAGTGCCCATGATTTGGGGGATGTTCCTCCCAAACCAAATCACCCAGGTTGGGAGGAACATCCCCCAATCACCCAGTTCAACCACTCTGCAGGGAAGTCCACCCACAACATTCTAAGTATCTCCAGGGGGGAGATGCCACGTGATTTGCTCCAGGGTTTGACTCCCTTCACAGCAGAAAAAGGGTTTTTCCTTACAAATGAAAAGGTTTTGCATTTCAACTCATGCCCTCTATCTTCTGTCCTCTCACAGCCACTGACACCAGACTGGCTCCACTCAGCAACATATGAACACTGAACATTTGAAGGAATCCCTCCTTCCAAGCAGGAATGTTTTGTTTATTTTTTAAAGTAAAGTTAACCGAGAGAGAGATTGTGGCCAAACATCTTCCCTTTGCTGGCAGGAACTCACATCTCTTGTGCACATATCCCTGCTTTAACATGGCATCCAGGAACACAAAGTCGCTGTAGGGAGAGCGCTCCAGCACCACGCCTTGGCCTGCAAGGGAGATCAGGGTGCAAGTTATGCAGAACAGGCTGCAGGTTGGAACAGAAGGAGCTGCAAGGTCCCTTCCAGCCCAAACCGTTCCACGAGCCCCCAACCTGTGCTGAGCAGGTGCTCCAGGGCGTCGGCGTACTGCAGGACGCGGCTCCCGAAGAGCCAGGACTGCAGGCGGTACGAGTGCCCGTCGGGGGACTGGGGATCCGTGTAGAACTTCTCCAGGCTGCAGAAGCCATTGAACTTCTCAGGCAGCAGCTTCCCGTCCCCTGAGAGCCTGTCCTGGTAGTGGATGTCTGCCTCAGGGAAGTACTTCATTCCTGAGAAAGAGAAGGAACCCACAGCAGGAATGAGCTGCGTTCATCTGCAGCAAACGCCTCCGGAGCTGCTGAACACACAGCTGCTCCTGGAGCAGCTCCCAAACAGTCCCAGCTCCTCTGCCCACCACAGCACAGGGCAACGGTCCCAAACCCCGAGCTCTGCCCCTGCCCAGGCAGAGCTGAGCTGCTCCAAGCACATCCACGTGGAACACCCAAGCCCTCCAGGAGCACAGACTCCGTTAGAACTGAAGCTTCACTCGCAACAGATCCCCGTTCCAAACCTCACCAGCAGCACCCACAGACCCTCCCCAGCCCCTCCAAGTCAGGAACTGCTGCTCTGCTGAGCGCCCTGCGCACAAGAGCCACGATTAAACCCTGCCAGCTCTCAGGGAAGCAGCCAGAGTGAGACATACCCAGTTTGTCTGCTAGCTGCTGGGCCAGCTTGCCCTTCCCAGAAGACAGATTCCCCTCCACTGTGAAGACTTTGCTGTGCTCTGTGAACTTCTTGCTGGTCCTTTCTCCCAGCATGTAGGCCAGCCACCCATACTGCAGGCTCTGCTCAGGGCTGGTGTGGATTCTTGCCTGGAGAATAACCCATGGAAATCAGCAGATTTGGAGGGATTTTTTAGCTAAAAACGCTGTTTCTTCAGACACACACACAGGACACACTCTTATGCATCTAATACAAGGATTTTTTTACTCAGTAACCTTAGCACTGTAATTTCAGCTTAGCAACTGCAGCAGTAGTTAGGCTGGGAAGATGTTTATGAAATTAAAGGCTGAGAAGACAGAAAACATTGAAGAATTTTCAGTCTGAAGGCCAGACATACAACACACCCAGAGTTCCCAAGAGACACCCAACATTAGACTTCTGCTTGTATTTTCTGTGCTTTGGGGCACGTACTAACACTAAATCCACTCTTAGGAGACTTACAGCTTCATTTCAATATGGCTTAGTGGGCAAAAGCTTGGACTCGGTAACCCTGGATGTCTCTTCCAGCCTTAACTATTGCACGATTTCTGAGAGGTGGCAAGAGGGACCCACCTGGGCTATGGGGCTGAAGGCAGGGCCTCCCAGGTATCCCGATAAACCCTGTACACCCTCGCTCCGAGCAGTTACATAGGAGCGAAGGCCGCTCTTACACCGAGGCCTTCGCTCCTATTTAACATCTCTCTCCTCGCAGCACCACTGCCCACAGCCGCAAGCGAAGGTCGCCGCCTTGCCCTCTGCGGCATTCGCTCCACTCTGCCTCGCATTTCGCCGCCTCTCCCAGCTCCCTGCCGGGACCGTCCCTTCCCAGGGAACGGCCCAGCCTCAGCGAGAGGCATCTCCGGCCCCAGGCTGTCTCTGCTCGCCCACCCCCAGCAGGACAGAGCTCCGGACACAGCCCTGCCCAGCCGCCTCCACTCACCCCCAGCAGGACGGAGCCCAGCGCGGCGGAGCCCGGCCCGGAGCTGCCCCGCCGGCCCCGGGCGGCCGCGGCCCGGCCGAGCCGGGACACCCACAAGGACATGGCGCTGCCGGGCGGAGGCGCGCGGCGATGACGTCAGGCAGGAGAGGCGGCGCGCCGAGGTGATGAAAGCGTTCTGAGGTCACGCCCCCTCTCAAAAGGCCACGCCCACGGGCCGTCAGGGCTCCGGCGGGAGCGGCGGGCGGGCCAGCGGGGACAGGGACAGGGACGGGGGGGACCGGGAACGGCCCGGGTTGGGCACTAGGGGGGACAGAGAACAGCCTGGCCAAGGAACAGGGGTCAGGCAGCAGGCGCGACCAGGAACAGCCGCATCAGTGAGCAGTGGGACAGGGAACAGCATGGTTAGGAATAGCAGCCGGAATAGGACCAGGCAGGAGGCGGGACCGGGCCCAACCGAGTTAGGAGGATAGGGAACAGGCGGGAGCGGCCACGGTCGGGTGGGACAGGGAACGGGCTGCACTGGGAGCGGGCGGGATAGGGAACAGGTGGAAGTAGGGAACAGCCAGGTTAGGCAGCAGCTGGGAATAGGGAACAGATAAAATGGGCAGTAGGTGGAAGCGGGAACAGCCGGGTTAGGGGATGGACGGGATGGGGAACAGGTGGGGCCAGGAGCGAGCAGGACAATGAACAGCCGGGCTAGGGAGCAGGCGGGATTAGGGACAGACAGGATGGCTGCACTGTGTCGGCCCGCAGGTCCCCACAGGAGGGAGCCTGGGACACATCTTGCAATATCTGCACATTGTCCTAATTCCCTCTGCTCTCTGCTTGACCAACATCTCCAAGCTTTTAGGGTGGAGCATGTGCAGTAACCCTAACCCTTATTTAAAAACTCTGTTAAACTACTGGGCCTGGGAAGGTCATAACCAAACGTTTTACACGTTTCCCATCAGAGTGACATCAGCTCTGCTGACCTGGCACATTTGTGACACCATTAGCAGCTTCTGCTTTGCCCCCTGGCAAGAAGCAGTCAAGTTGAATTTCAAGGATTTATCGCTGGAATTTGCAAACAGCCTGAAAAACCCAACCAAACAATCCACAAAGGATGCATCGAGGTTTCCTTAACAGCTCTGGCTGCAGCCAGACTAGTTGGATGCTCCAACCTGGCCTTGAGCCCTTCCAGGGATGGGGCAGCCACAGCTTCCCCCGCCAGCCTGTGCCAGGGCCTCAGCGCAGCAGCTGGAGCTGGTTTTTGGGGGAAGAACAAAAGCTTTGGGCAGCATTAACTCAGGGAAAGGCAGAGTGAGAAGGAGCAGGCTGGCTTTTCCTGAAGGGGCATCAGGCTCTGGAATGGTGAGCCATGGACAAGGTGTTTGCCAGGATTCCATGTCCCCCTTGGACAATGGCCCACAGACACGGTGATTCCCACAGTCCAGTGTTCCAGGAGGATGGTGGCCCACGGACAAGTTTCCCAGGATTCAGTGTCACCTGTACATAGGATGGTGATCTACAGTCATGGTGTTTCCCAGGAGTTGGTGGCCCCTTGGGGATTTAGTGGCCCCTGGGAAGAGTGGCTTGTGGACACGGTGTTTTCCAGGATTTGGTGTCCCCTGAGGATTGTGGCCCAGGTGCGTGGTGTTTCCTAGGATTCAGTCTCCTCTGTGGATGGTGGCCCACGGGCACAGTGTTTCCTAGGACTTAGCGTCCCCTCGTGAGAGTAGCTCTTGGGGCTCAGTGCTCCCAGGATTAGGCTGTCACCCAGGGACAGGGCTCCATGGGCACAGTGCTTCCCAGGATTTGGTGTCCCCGGGCGTGGCGGCCACCCAAGGGCGTGGCCGGTGCCGGTGCCCCGGGGCCCGGGCTCGCTGCCGCCGCTGCGCTGGGCGCTGCCGGGGTGCGGGATGTACGCCGGCGGGAAGAGGAAGAAACCCGTGCCCAAGAGGTAGGTGCGGGGGAGCGGGCAGGACGGGCGAAAGCCGGGCAGCGAGAGCCCAGCTGGTTCTGGGGAAGTGCTGGAGCCGCTGCGGTGCGAGCCAAAGGGAGCAGCGTGCTTGGGTCACCCGGTTTTAATCAGGGTTCATTGGAGCTAGCGCTGTGTCGGCTCTGGCACGCTGGCGGGAGAACAGAAATCCCAGAGATGCTTGTCCTGCATCCCGGTGAGGAAGATCGCCGCAGAGTTTGAGCCGCTCAGCAGTGATTTGCAGGCTGGGCTATGTTTTGGTGCCCGCCTAAATCAAGCATACAGCAATTAGTAATTACAAAACACTTCGATTCCTTAATTATTAATTACCACGCTGCTCAGTAGCTGTTGCATAACATCCCCCTTGGAGGCCCCGGTGTTTCCTGCCTCTCTGGTGCCTTCCCCAGCTCCCAAGTCCCACCATCTTGTTTAACCCCAGCTTTTCCAGGTGTATAGGAACTAAAGGTGGGTATCTGTTCCTGGGAGGCTGTGGGGGAGCACATGGATGAGCTGAGTCCAAGCCCAGGATGGAAGGAGCATCAATACTTTAAACCTGTGGTGAGATGACCCTGATGCTCTCTTGGGTGTTTAATTGGGAGTCTTGTTGTGTAAACATGAAGGATAGTTGTTTTGCCACAAGCCTGTCTTCTCTTCATCTCGGAGGGGTGATTCCAGCCCTGTGGCATACCAGCCTGAGCGTTTGGGCTGGATTTGTGTGGCTCAGGGTACAGGAGAAAGTGTCTCTTTGGAGCAGAAGGGCCCTCGTTCCCTGGTTCTGCAAGGTCAGCCTTGGGAATGGGAAGAGATTCTTTTTCTCTGTGCTGGGTCAGATCTTGGAGCAGGATCCTGCTGGGAGCGGCCAGGCGGAGCAGGGCTGGTGGCAGTGGGATGTGCAGCCAGCCAGAGGGAACAGGGAGGATGGACTGAGGGACTTCTTCTTACTTACCTCAAAAAAAATTGTTCACAAGAATGAGGGGACACTAGATTAGCTCAGGCAAGTTCCACTGTCGGGAATAATCTCCCTTGGTACTTGCCAGCTTGCGAGGGATCACTTTCCACTGGGTTCCCGTTCAAATTGCTGCTGGGGAAAAACAAACCCCAGCACAGCACAGCCTTTGGGGCTGGGAGCTGAGCTTTCCCTCGGCACAGAGGCCACCAGCTCCACCATGAACCCCATGGCACAGTGTGCTTCTTAACCACTGGGCCAAAGGGAAGGGAAATTAAACAGTTTTAAAATGTCTAGAGCAAGCTTCATTGTTTCCATGAGGCATTTCCTCACTGGCATCCCCCCTCTCAAGGCTGGCCATGGAGCACCCTGCATGCTGCAGCTGGGTTGTGCAGGAACAGAGGTGTTGGGGTGTCCTCCTTGCCCCTTAGGGTGACTTGCTGCTGGTTGTGTCACCCTCTGTGCCTCAGCCAGAGGATTTTCAGTGTTTGGCCACGTTATCCCAGTGCTTCTGTTATAGCTCAGTGTTTTACCCACTGCTGTGCTTATCTCCAGTCTCATTTTCTCTTCTTTCTGGCTGTTTGGAGCTGGATTTGGATGGTGAGTGGCCAGAAGACTTTAAAGGATATCTGAGGAAACTCAGACAAATTTTCTTCACCCTTTTTTTTTTTTAATCAAAGGAAAACTGTTTTAATTTTTCTCCTTCCTGGTGTGTGACTGTGATTTCAAAGGTGTTTAGGCTTTCTAAAAGCCCTGGTGTCAGTGTGTTTTACCCAGCTTGTCTGGTACTAGTTTGGAGCTGGGTTGTGCCAGCTCCCTGCGAGAGGGGATATCCCTCCTGATGCTGCTCTTACAACCCAGCAGGCTCGAGCTTTCCTGGCAAAATGCTGCAATTTTCCATTCAGCCTTAAAAGACCCCTCAGTCTCTCTCTGAGCTGCAAATTCAACAGGCACTTCAGTGCATTTCATTTAATGCTTATTTCCTCTCGTGTCACGTATATGAGCAGCCCTGCCAGATGAGATCGGAGAGTGGTGGTAGAGGAGAGAGCTTAAATTGCTGCTAAACACTGGCAGATCCTGTTATCCAAAGCTCCTTCCTGAAGCGAGAATGCCTGCAGAGAGGGAGTTTGTGGTTAGACAAATTACATCAAACCAAACAAGATGTGTGTTGGGGGGATGCAGCTGAGTGAGATACAGATCTGGGGGGACTGAAGGGTTTGTCTTTGAGCTATGAAACTCAGATTGGCATTAAAAAATGAAGGACACAGGGTGATGTGCAGGACTTGTTAAAGTTATTAACTGAGTTCTTACTGCTGGGGTTTTGGCTGGGGTGGGTGAAATAACTGCAGCTCACAGAGATGGGACCTCGTGTAGGCTTCAGGCTGCTCTCCTGGACACTGTTCCTTCTGCGGGCTGAGGGTTGCCCCCGGGGCCTAAGTTTGGCATCAAATGCTGGTTTAATTTGGAAATGCCCATCTGAAAGGGACAAAAATCAGAATATTGGAAGAAAACAAACAAAACTTTTTACATAAACTTTTTTTTTTTTTAAGAGAGGCTCTTTTCACAGTGCAGTGCCCTAAATCACCCTCTGCGATATCCCTTTAAGTCATAGAATCCCAGAATGGTTTGAGTTGGAAAATCATCTCATTCTGCCCCATGGCTGCCCTATCCCTGGAAGTGTTCTAGGCCAGGTTGTACAGGGCTTGGAGCAACCTAGGATAGTGGAAGGGGGTGGAACAAGATGGGCTTTGAGGTCTCTTCCAACCCAAACCACTCTGTGATTTCTAAGAGGAGCAGGTGTGTGTGGAAAAGTCTTAACCATTTCACTGTTGTGGCTGCACCAAAGCCAGTGCTGGGTTTAAAAAGAGCCTGTTGGACAATCCCAGTTTGATTAACCTCTCCTCTGCTTCTTCCAGCCCCAAACCGCGTCCCCCCGAGGGTGTGAAGTCCAAGCCCTCCAAGCGGCACCGGGCCCGGCTGAACCAGGAGCTGAACAAGCTGACGGGGCTGCTGCCCTTCCCCGAGGATGTGCGCTCCAGGCTGGATAAACTCTCCATCCTCCGGCTGGCCGTGGGCTACCTGAAGGTGAAGAGCTACCTGATGGGTGAGTGTCCATGCTGGGAGGGAGGAAAAGCCCCCGGGATCAATCCCCACTGCACAGCTTGTGTTCCACCCCAGCTTTGGGATGGGAAGTTGTGTTTCCTGAAGGAAGCATGATGGCGAGTTATGGGAGCAGGCCCTTGGATATTGATACTGGCAGGAGAATGCCATGGATGGTGGGAGACACTTGGGGGCCTGCCCAGCAGCTGAGACCTCCTGCAAAGTTCCTCCATCTCATTAGCAGCCATTCTTATGTCCAAAACTCCGCCTGTGTCGCACTCCCAGCACCCTGTGGAGAAGAAGAGAGAGGTGGGTAAAACAATGTGTCTTGTTGAACTGCAACAATGCCCTCATCTAACTGGAATGGCAGTTTAAAATTAACTTCACTAAATAATTGAATGTTCATAATATATAATACATGTTCCCTTTTATTATATTTCATATTCTGTATTTCCTTATTTATTCCATATTTGGTATTCTTATATTTATTCCATATTCTTCCTCCCTCCCTCCCTCTCTATTCTTCTTCAACTCTTTATTATTATTACAGTTATAGTATGTTGAATAAATTTTAACATTATATACGGTGCAGAGCCTGGCTGGGGGCAATCACCACATTCCCAGGAGTCACCAGCATGTGTGGATAGGGACGTGTTCCCTCTCCAGTGATTTGGGCCTGATGGAATGGGTGATGGACACTGGGGAAGGCAGAGCGTGTGGGGCAGGAAGGCAGCAGCAGCTTTTCATATTTAGAGGCTTCTATTTTGTCTTCTCCCCACCGCAGCTTGGATAAACTTGGCTCCCTTGGTTTTTCCCTCATGCCCACTCCTCTGGGCTCTCCCAGGGCCCTCTCCAGCTGGGATGCTGGGCTCCAGGAGGAGACTCCTGTGCCAAACTCTCCAGATGGGACCTGTGCCTCTGAGCAGGAGCTGGTTCCCGGTGAATGTGCTCAGTGTGTGCTTCCCAGCGAGTGAGCTGCTCAGGAAAAGTGTTTGGCATTGCAGGGGTTCTGGATGTTATAAATAAGAAACTTGACTAGGCCAATATTCAAGCAGCAATCAATTTTTTAATTAATATGGTAAAGTATGAGCAATTCAGCGCTGGGTACAGCGGGGGAGATTTTCCCTCCAACTGCACACTGATAGTTGGGGCTCACAGGTATTTATGGGGTAGTCATGAGCTTTCTCAGCAGTTTCTATTCCCAATTTTTACACCACAATTCTATGCACTATTGTGAGTTAGTTTTTCTCAGAATGTATTCCAGAAAGGAGTATCCCCAGATGGTGGGGTCCAGCTTCCAAAAGAAGAAAGAAGTCTCCCAGCTGGTGAGGTCCAGATTCCAGATGCGGGTTCACCTTTTATTTGCGAGGACTATAAATCTCATAACAGTCATGTCCAGCTTCCCTTGGTTGAAACTGTCAATCCTTCAGTTGATGTTCATCTTCCTTTCTCAAGCTACTTTTCAATATTTTGTTAAGGCGTTGAGATAAGCATGCTTCCTTTTTATATATTCTAAAGCTATAGTTTCAAAGATCCTTACTACAAGCAATATTCTAAAATTATACTTCAAAAGGTTATTATTGCCAAACTCTTTTTAGCTAGAAGCAGAAAGTTCCTGTCAAACAGCAACCTCCTTAAAGCTTTAATTCAAATGCTCCTAAATCAACTTAAGACTTATAAAGGTTAATTGCGAACAAAGGACAGGTTCAAAGGCCTTCTTCCATGCTTTACTTCCTCAGTTATTTATTAGAATTGTCTTTATAATTGTCCCATGGTCAGTTTCTACACATATCACAATCACAGATACGCATGTTGCCTGTATGTACCTGACACGAAACACAGCTTTGTATTTCACATGGAGCCCTGTTCTGCCAAGCCAATTATTCCCATCTGGCCACTTACCTGTGATTTCCCACTTCCTTCCCTTTGCTCTGCCCTGAAGTTCATCTTGTTGGACTTCAGATCATCCCAGATACATCAGGGCTGGCCTGGGTCTCAGGCGTGCCTGGTGAAGCCCCGTGCCAGCTGCAGGGCACAGCAGCCTGCTGCTGGCGTGTCCTGTCGGGCATTTGGAGTGACATGCTGGCACCCCTTGTGCTCTGCTTTCTACCTCAGGTTTGCTGTCCTGTGCTTTGTGCAGGCTTTTCTGCAGCAGGAGAGCATGGCATCATCTGAAGAGCATCCCTGTCCTCTTCCCATCCGCAGCCTGGCCTTATCCCCAGGCAGGAGAGAGATGGATGTTTTGATAGAGCGGTAATTGCCTTATCTCCAGGCAAGTGAGAGACCAATTGCACAGTGGGCTCAGGGTGATACCCTGAGGCTCCTTTTTCCCTTGTGCTGCATTTCTCCAGCCCTAGAGTGCAGCTTCCCGGTGTTGTTTGCATCTTGTCTGGCTGCTAACACCAGGAGAAATCTGAGAAGGGGCTTCCACCCTTCTCCACCTTCTCTGGTATTTCTGAGGTGTGGGTGTTGAGGAGAACACTCCATGTGTGGAGACACGAGGCTTGACTCCAGTTTCTCAGAAGGCTGATTTATTATCTTACAATATATATTAAAATACTAAATAAAAAACTATACTAAAAGTACAGAGAGAAAAGAATCATCAGAAGGCTACAAAGAACAAGAATAGAATAGAATGCATAACAAAAATCCTGTGACTGCTCACAGCCTTGACTCAGGTGGCTGTGATTGGTCATCAATTGAAAACAATCCACATGGACCAATGGAAGATGCACCTGTTGCATTCCACAGCAGATAGTTATTGTTTACATTTCTCTCCTGAGGCACTCAGCCCCTCAGGAGGGGAAATCCTAGCAGAGGATTTTTCATAAAATATCATAGCTACAGTTGTGTGCCTCTGGCTTGGGAACAGACCTGTTTAAGGGGGTGTAGGAAGCCAGGCATCAGAGCCTGGGGCAGTGTTTAGGCTGGGACAGAGCAGAGGACAACCACGGTGGGTTTGGGTGCTGGTATCAGTGCCTGCTTCCACAAGGAAAGGGACTTGTCATCTGCATGGGGTCCTGGTTTCCATTGCAGGGTAGTGACTCACTGCATCATCCTTTGAATCTGCTTTGCTTTTAATATTCTTCTCTGTCTGTGCTTTAACAAGAAACCAGACTAATTAGTAATTTGCTGGAAACACTAAGCTTTGGGCCTAGAGAAGGAAGCTCGGGAGCTCCCTCCATGCCTCTACCGGTGTGATTCAGGGTGTGCACACTGTAACTCCTCTGTGCCCTGGGGCAAACGCTGCAGGTGTTGCACAGCTCTCTGCTGCCTGGGATCTCAGCCTTCCCTGCACAAAATCAGGGGGCTCAGGGCTTGGTCTCCCCAAGCTTTGCCCATCAGGCCCAGCTGGAGAGCAGTGCTGGGTAGCGGTGACAGCTCTGGTGCTATCACTGCCTGCCTCAAAGGCACTCTAAAGGTTTTGTCACTCGTGTAAACAATGACTGAACCTCACTGCCAGATTTGTGCTGAGCTCTGTCTGCAAACCAATTTGCAGTGGTTGCTACTTGGACCTGTGTCTGACATCCTTCCAGACAAATCTGTAGTGACTTTGCTGATCCCGTGTCTTTGAGAGCAAACGCCCAAGGAGAAAAGCTGATGTTTATGTTGCCGACTGCCACGATGTTCTGGCCTCTCTGTGGTGTGACTGGAGCCCCACTTGCTGCAAAGAGGGAGATCTCATGAAAGCTTGGGTGGATTGTAGTGGCTTGGTAAAGCTCCAGCTGGTTGGAGAGCTGTGCTTGGGTTAGTTTCCTACGGTTCCTGTAGGAAAGGAAGCAGATGTTTTGATTGCAGATGTGGCTCTGCCAAGGGTGAGCAAGAAAATGGGGCTTAAAATACTCTCTGAGGTGGAGAGGGTGTGATTAGGAAATGTGCTGCCATGCCTTCTTCCTAGTACTCCAGGCCAGCAGGTCTGCAAGAGAGGATCACAGAGTGCCAGACTGGTTTGGGTTGGAAGGAAGTTCATCCCATTCCACCCCCTGGCATGGGCAGGGACACATCCCACTATGCCAGGGTGCTCCAAGCCCTGTCCAACCTGGCCTGAAACTCTTCCAGGGATGGAGTACCCACAGCTGCTCTGGTAATCTGTGCCAGGACCTCACCACCCTCACAGGGAAGAATTCTTTCCCAACATCCAAGCTAACCCAATCTCTTTCAGAACCCATGGAAAACCCAGTCCTGGTGTGAGACCACGCTCTGGAGTCTGGCAAAGCTTGAGATATCTAACAGTTCACAGCAAACAGTGAACAGTGGGCTGCCTCCCCATGCAGCTGACCTGACTGGAGCAGGGGCTGGGTTTAGGAGGTCTCACCAGTCTTTCCCACCTCTGGTGCTGGTCTCACCAGTTCCCTCCCCAGTGCTCTGCTGCAGGGCAGCTGGCAGCAGGTCTCCCTGGGTAATCTCACTGCAATCAGCACTAAATTAGCTTTTTTATTAATCTCATCTCGGTTTGTTGTTACCAGAGCTGGCTGTTGGGCCAGAGCTGCAGGGGTCTGGGCCTGAAATAACTGAGGCAGTGAAAGGAGTCAAGCTCAAATCTGTCCCTGGGCAAGATCCTGCAGGACTGGGTGGGATGAAGGTTTGCAGCAGCAGGCTGGAGAGGCTGGTGTGGACTTGGGGATGCTAGCACTCCCCAGGGTATTCCTGTGCTCCTTGGAAAACGCTGAGTGACTTTTCCATCTGTGGGTTTGGGATTTGTCTGTTTCACTTGGATGGCATGAGCCTGCTCTGTGTGGCGCCGTGCCTTTGTTAAACAGCTGAGCAAAGGTTAGTGCTAATTTGACAGGGCTTGGGATCGGATCCAAGAGGAAAATGGTTGTGTGTGGCTTGGTATTGCTTGAAGAGCTGGGAGCTCCTGGTTTTTGGATGCCAGGCACCTCTAGAGCCTGTTCAAAGAGAAGTGTTTCCCATGGGTGAAGCTTGTCAACTCCCCCCAGTGTAACCCAGTCTGAGAGAGCAGATCTGGCTCTGGGGTTGTTTCCAATTTCCAAAAATTGGTTGTTTACCAAACTTTTATTTTCAGCGCCAAATCTATGCCAGAGGCAAGGGGTGTGTTTTAGCCTCCATGGCTGCCTTGCCATGTTTTTCTTTGGGAATGTGATGGGCAAAAAAGTGAAGAGATTAGATGACTTTGCTCCTTTTTCCTTCTTTCTCCTGCTGGAAGTTTTTCCTCCATTGCATGGCTGAGGAACCTCCTTGCAGAGACAAGAAAGCCAACCCATAGGAGGGTTCTCTTGGGGATGTATGGGGCACATCCTGATTCATTGATGCTGGAAGCTCTGCTGGTCCTGTCTGGAGTCTTCCTGGGCTGAGTGAAAGCCTTGCAGTCTTTGGGATCACACCAGCAGCAGGAAACCTGCAGTGCTCTGGCTGGTTCAGAACAAAGCTGGATTTTCCCCTACTGTCTTAAAAATGACACACAGCCTCTGTTCCAGCGCTTTGAAAATGTAAGTGATCACCACACTGCTCCAGCAGATGCCTGGGACTTACCTGGTAATGCAGATGGCTTTTGCCGTGGTGTTTTTCATAGAACTGTGGAATCATTGAGCTTGGAAAAGACCTCTGTGATCATCAAGTCCAACCATTAACCCAGCACTGCAAAGCCCACCACTAACCCATGTCCCTAAGCACCACATCCACATGTTAATTCCCATTAATTGTCCAAGATGCACTGCAGGAGATTGGAAAAACTGGGCACAAACAGCAAAAGTGCATTGTCCTTTTACCCAGCTACTTTTGTTGTTGTGGGTATATTATAGATTAGATACATGTTGGACCTGTTTCCTTTAATCCCATTAATTCGTGGTCTCAGCTGCTTTGTGTGGGAGTCTGAACTGCTCCATTTGAAGGAGTGTGTTAAATGGGATGAATTAGCTAGCTTTCAATACAGCTCATCCCCTGCTTTGTCCTGCCTGGCAGCCAGTGGGGGTCTCTTCCTCCTGCCAGCCATTGTTTCCAGTCCATCTTAGCCATTGGCCCCTTGGAGACCTGGCTTCAGCAGCCTGAGGGATCCATGGCTCCGGGTGGGATTCCAGAGGGTGGCATCTCCCCATCTTGTCTCAAGCAAGGACATGTTTCAGGAATGATCCCTCCCTTCCATGTGGTTTCCTGTGTTGTAAATGAGCTAGGATATGGTTAAAATGTTGGGTTTTCTCTTCCAAGTCAAAAAGTGACTGGGAATAGCCTCTGTACCCTTGGTGGTTGCATGGGCCTGGAGTCCTCTACCTGGAAGTGCTTGGGTTTCCGTTGGGATCGCTCCCAATCCCGATGGTTCTTGGCAGTTTGAGAGAGGATGAGTTCAGAGAGCTTTGGAGGAGGAAAGCACAGGAACAACATGGCCCCTGACTGTGGATGGTGAGGACTGGGCTGGATGTGCGCACCAGCTGCTCCACACCACCAGTACTTTGGTAGCAGACAACATCTCTTTGAGTTTCCTCCCCTCTCTCCATGCTCCAGACCTTCTCCCCAGGTCAGGTGTGTCCCATGGAAGACAGATTCTGGACGATTTTTGAGCTCAGCTGTGCAGAAATGGACTGCTCTGTGTTTGAGAGAAGGGGAAGTGAGCACCTTTGGTGGGAGATTAAAAGGCCCTTGCTAAGATCAGTGGGAGAGGTGAAGAAATTTTGCTGGAAAGCCCAAAATGGGTATTTCCTGCTGGATTCTGAAAGCCACAGCAGCTCTCCCCAGCTGTCCCTGCAGATGCTGCTGGTGGATGCTGGGAGATAGCTGGAGACCAGATGCTCTCAAGATGTGCATGCTCTCAAAAAGTTCTGTGCCCTTTTGGAGCTCTGTTTTGGAAGAACTTGTTTCTTTTTGAAATCCCCTGCCAGCCTGCCTCATTTCAATGCTTTAGAGAAGAGTCAGCCCTTCAAAAGAAATCAAATTTTAAATGAGAATTGATGTTTCATTTTGAAACTATTAGGGTCCATGAAGTGCAAATTGAAGCCATGTGGTCCAGAAGGGATTTTTTTCCTTGGGGATCACACAGCAATCACATGAGGAGGCTTTTTGCTTGGTGTCTCCAAGCAAAGATTCTGTTGAATCTCGTCTTTCCCAACCTCTCACATCCCCTGAGCAGGCTGGTCTGACAGCACAGGATGAAAAAGAGCAGAAGCTGTGGCTGATTTATAAGGTGGAGATGCTGCCTGAGCATCTCCAAGGAGTGCTGAAGGTTTGAGGGAGCAAGATGTATCCCAGCTCTACCAGCAATGGAGATGGAGGCTAACTCTGCTCCAGAGCACCCTCTCCACTGCTCTTTGTGTCCCCTTGTGCAAGACCTGCAGCTGGTTACCCTAACCCTGCTGTATCCATGCCCTGGCTGATGAAAGCCTCCATCGGTCAGTGCTTGTTGGCACTCAGGCTCCAGGTGTAAATACATCCCAGGGATGCTTTGATTCCAAATTAGTTTTGAATTCAAACATGCCAATCCATCAGGTTTGTTGCAGAACAAAATGTCCCAGATCAGCAGTTGCATGTGAAATTTCTTTAGATTTCAAATTGTTTTGGCTTTGAACTCGGTGTTATCAGGGAAGAAACCAAACAAACCTTTAAAACGTTTCAGTGGTGAAGTGAGAGCTTCTGCCATGGAGAAAATTAAATGTATGGTCAGACTTGGGATGGTTTGAGGTTCTTCCTTATATCCAGCATTGAGAGGATCTTTTCCCTTTGGATCCAGCACCGTCCAGCAGGCAGTGCTCTCTGCTGGGATGTGAGTTACACGGGGTATGTGAGCTCAGTCAGGCCTCAGGGAGCTGCACGAGCTGGTGGTGGTGGCAGAGGTGGGGTGGTTCCTACACAGGAGCTGCTTTGAGCTTTTCTGTGATTTTCTTTTTTTTTTTGTGTAGGCTGGCACAAAAAAACATGCCTTGAAAATCACCCTTTTGCTGGCAGCTGAGCTTGGATAGAGTTTTTTCAGTGATAATCAGCAGATAAAAGGATCATGCTGGAGATGCCCCTGGGAGCCTCTGTCCTCAGTCCTGTTCCCTGAACAACTGGTTCTGTGGGAGTCCTGTGATGCTCGAGGTCCCACGAGCCGGGCAGCAGGAGGTTTCATGCTGGCTGCACCCAGGGGCATTGCCTTGAAGGCCTCCAGTGCTGAAGCATGAGGCAGCTCCTGAATCAGCCTGGGGAGGTCATGGCAGCAATTCCTGGGAGCCGGGAGCTCTCAGGTGTCACTGGAAGTGCCATGGCCACCAGCTCTTGATCTGCTTCCAGGCAGCCAAAGGTGGAAGGGAGAAAATAAGTCTGGGTGCTTTGATGGCATCTCAGGTGCTTTGGGAAGGTTTGTTTCTATCGTTCTCTAACCCTGAAGGGCAGCACAGCAGACAGAGCACCCCAGTGGAGTGGCTTGAAGCCAACTCCAGCTCTGCCAGGCTCTAACCAGAAGCCTCCTGGCTATGTTGGGTGGTGTTCTCCAGCCTGAAGCACTCAGCCCCCCTCTGTCCTTTGCCTCTCTGCCTCATACCCTGGCAGGAGTGAGGTTTCCCAGAAATTAGATCAAGCAGGGGAAAGAATCTCTTGGAGGAAGCCTTGGGCAAGCTGGGAGGAGTGGCAGGAGTGAGGTTTCCCAGAAATTAGATCAAGCAGGGGAAAGAATCTCTTGGAGGAAGCCTTGGGCAAGCTGGGCATGGCTCTGTAAGTGGGCTCAGTGCCAGTTCCCCCTGATGGTCACACCTCCCTCCATGCTGGGTTCATGGGCATCCAGTAGCTGCATGAGCAGCTCTGGGGTGTGGAGGAGGAGCAGGAGGCTCCTGGCTTGCCTCTTCCACACTGATTTCTTGCCCTCTCACTTGCAGCTACAGCTCCAAATGTTGGCAACTGCGTGGATCAGCCCAGAGCCCCAGGAGGGGACAGATGGATGGAGCCCCAGGGTGACAGGGAGCTGTTTCCTGAGGGGGAGCTGCTGCTCCAGGTATGGTGCTGTGGCTTGGTCATTTGGGTCTCCCCGAGCTGCTCTGGAACTTGTGGTCCCATCTGTGGAGTGGAAGGAGACCCTACCTTGCCCAGAGCTGTGTCACTGTGATTCCTGCAGGCACTGAGTTCCTGGGGACAGAGACCAGCACTGTCTGACTGGGATGGGTCCAGATCCCCATTCCCACCATTCCCTCTCATCCCACTGCAAATTGCTGTCCCTTTTAGTATGTTACATCTCATGGACACAAGGTCCACCAAGACCAAGAGGTTCAAGGCTGTCATATGGTGGTGTAAGGATTGATCCCTGGATAGTTCCAAGGTGCTGGGTTGGTTCATTATCTTTAGCAAAGGCCAAGAGGAGAATGTTGAGAGCTATGGGACAAAAGATCCCCCGGGAACTCCTTGCCCTACCTGGGGCATTGTGTGAGCTCCATAGGGATGAGTTCTCAGCCTGCCTGAGATGGGAAAAGCCCAGCTTCAGTTTGTAGGTTGTGGGGGAGAAAAGGAGAGCAGCTGGGTGTTGGAAAACAGTGGTGAACAAAACCAGTGAGAAATGAGAACTGTGCTTTGTGGAAAGGCCACGTGTGTCTCATGAAACAGCTGACAGTGAAGCTCGGAGCACGAGGGTCTGGTGAATTAACCTCCCACAGTGCTGCTGGTTTGGGCTGCCATTTATAAATGTGAGCTGGAAGAGCCTGGCATGGAAGGTCACACGGAAAGCCTGACTGCTGAACAAGCATGTGGGCATGTCAGCTGAGGAACATGCTCACTGGGGCTGCAGGACAAGTCTGTGCAAGACCTTCAATCATTCCATGTTCTTGGCATCTCCTGTGCCTGGGATTTCACAGAATCCCAGAATGGTTTGGGTGGGAAGGGACCTTAAAGCTCAGCTTATGATGAGCTGCCATGGGCAGGGACACATTCCCAGGTTGCTCCAAGCCCCATCCAGCCTGGCCTTGGGCACTTCCAGGGGTCCAGGGGCAGCCACAGTTTCTCTGGGCACCCTGTGCCATGGCCTCCCCACCCTCTCCAGCTCTTCTGTAGGCTTTCTAGGCCTTCAGTCCTCTTCTCCCACCTCTCCAAACACCAGCAGATGGATGCTTGGCTCTCTTTAAGCCTGGCTTTGGTTGCTTCAAATCTGCTCCTGCAGAGCCCTCCAGGCAGCAGGCAATGTGAGCAGATCCCCAGGAGGAGCCTCCATGTGGGATTTTGGAGAGGCAGTGACTCCTGGGAGTTCAGTGTGACTTTTGGCAGTGAATCCTGGACCACATGAGGTCCCCCACGGTCCCAGCTGTGTGTGAGTGTGATGGTCACAGAGGAGCAGCTGGATACCAGGAAGGAGCCCGTGGCTGCCCCGGCCCCAGCATGGAGCTGCTCCTGAGCACTCCCCAGGGCTTTGGACTTCGACCATATGATGGCAATTTGTTGAGCCATCACATCAGAGCATTGGCAGGCTGGGATGATTGAAGGCATCTGGAGAGCTTATGAGGTGTTACTGTGACAGAAATCCCCCTGCTGAGCTGTCTGGTGGCTTTTTTTCCTCTCCACAAAGATCATTTTAAGCATATACTGTGATTTGCAGCAATCTCTGACTTGGGATCCGTCAGGGGGCTGCAGCACACAAAGGGAAGGAACTAGTCCCTCAGCAAGCTGGGTCTGTATGCTAGGTTTCCATTTAGGGTGTTCTTTCCCTAATTTCTCTCCTTCCATTCACTAATAAATTAAACATATCACAGTCAAGAACAGGCTGCATGAGTTACTATCTAGTAGTAGTGCTTTGCTTTTGGGGAAAATCAGCCTGAAATAGCTACCAGAATCATAGAATATCCAGAGCTGAAAGGGACCCACGAGGATCATTGTGTCCAAAGCACAGCCCTAGGAGAGTGTAGCTATTCCCAGCTGGAAAGGAGGACTCCAGATCCTCCATGAAACCTCTCCTTAGCTGGTCCCTCCTGATGGAGGAGATGGGGTTCCATGGGGGGTTTGGAGAAAGTGGTCAATCCAGCTTGGATCATTGCTTGTGCTGAGAACAAGAAACTCCATGGAACTGAATCTTGCGTGGTTACCAAGTGCTGTCCTTTGTGGGGCTCCTTGTTGGGGAAGAAGGTCCCTTCCTGTCCCTGGATGCTGAAGAAACAGCTGGGGGATTTCATCCTTCAGCAGCTCAATTGAAGCTGGGCAGAGCAAGTTTGGAATGAACTTTTGCTTTCAGGCCCTCAATGGATTTGTCATCGCCGTGACTGGAGACGGCTACATCTTCTACATCTCCCATACCGTGCAGGACTACCTGGGCTTCCACCAGGTGAGCACCGTGTTTTCCTGGCTGGAAACAGATGGATGCAGTCCTGCGTGGGAAGGAGGTGCAGGTGGAGAGCAAAGCTTCCCAAAGAGTAGTAGCTCCTGTGGCAGGGGAAGGAGCTGGAGTTTGCCCGTCTTTACACTCAGTCCTGGCACTTTTAGTGCCCAGGAAGGGAAACCTTCTGCCATGTCCTCCTCCTGACACCTCTGCCAGGCTGTCCAGAAGCAGACAGTATTCTGTTTTGTCATTCCAGTCGGATCTCATCTACCAGAGCGTGTATGAGCTGATCCGTGCGGACAACAGGGCCGCCTTCCGCCGCCAGCTGCAGGGGACCCCAGTGCATGCTGCTGAC
This sequence comes from Onychostruthus taczanowskii, assembly GCF_017590055.1. Taxonomy (NCBI): domain Eukaryota; kingdom Metazoa; phylum Chordata; class Aves; order Passeriformes; family Passeridae; genus Onychostruthus; species Onychostruthus taczanowskii. The sequence goes on from NW_024498973.1 coordinate 850,994, forward strand.
AGTGAGTGCCAGGGTGATCTCTACAGGGCTTCACTTGAGCAGCTCTGATCAAGGTGTTCTGCACAGCTTGGAAAACTTCCTTTTGCGTTTGCTCTTCCAGCTTTCCCCCCTGAGCAGCCACTGCTTGCCAGGTGCAGCGCCGTGTCCAGCCCCCAGCACCGCCATACTGAGAAGGAATCCTTCGTGGAGAGGAGCTCCACCTGCCGCTTCCGCTGCCTGCTGGATAACTCCTCAGGATTCCTGGTAATGCTGGGACACCCCTCTGCTCCTCCTGTGCCTGCAGGGTGTTTCCCCAGAGTCACTTGCGTCCCATAGGGATGACAGCACAGCCAGTTCCCACCACCCTGTTTGCTTCACACCCACATTTTCTAGTCCCTATAAGGCCTTGAATTTCTGTGGGCACCTGAAGTTCCTTCTTGGGCAGCAAAAGTCAGCAGCAGACAAGTCCCCAGTTGCTCTCTTTGCCATTGCCACGCTCCTCCAGCCTCTCTCCCTCCTGGAGCTCCGGACCAAAACGCTGATCTTCTAGACAAAGCACAAGCTGGACTTCACTCCCACGGCCTGTGATTCCCGGTAAGGCATCTCTCACTTTCCCTGTGGCAAAATCCCTGGTGCTGGACTAGAAAGCTAGACCTGCTGGGGACAAGGAACACCTGACCCAGCTCCCGTGGCCTGATGTTTCTGTCCCTCCACTGCAGGCCCCCAGTAACATGGAGAGCAGGTTAACGGGGCACGAGCACTTCTGATCTGCTGTGGTTTGGGTGGTTTGTGGAACAGGGGATGCAGCTCAGCCCGGGGTGGTGTGTTGCACCACCAAAGTGGGGGTCTGACCCAAAGTGGGGTGCAACTGTGGGGGATGCATCCCTGGTGTCACTGCATTCCTGTGCTGTTTCCAGGGGGAAGGTTGTCCTTGAACACACGGAGGTGGGGCTGTGCAGGAGGGGATCTGGATACCAGTTTGTGCATGCAGCCGACATGATGCACTGCTCAGAGCACCACATGAGAAGTGAGTGCTGGGGAGCTGTTGGGGGGATGTTTGTGGGGTCCCTCAAGGCTCTGGCCTGGCTGTAGTATTGCTCCTTTGTGCTGGAGCATCTGTGATAAAGGCTCTTCCTCCTGGATGAGCTCGGGTAGCTGGCAGAGACACAGCACACTGCATCTCCTGCCCCTGTAGCATGGCCACAAGGTGATACTCAACCTCGTGGCATCTTGCAAGTGTCATTTTTCTGCCTCCGTGGAGGAACTCTGTCTGTGGCCCTTCTTTTGTGTCCCTGCCCCAGTGATGAAGACCGGGGAGAGCGGGCTGACGGTGCTCCGGCTGCTGACCAAGAGGGGCAGCTGGGTGTGGCTGCAGGCCAACGCACGGCTGGTGTACAAAGGGGACAGGCCCGACTGCATCATCGCCCACCAGCGAGCCCTGTCGTGAGTATTGCTGGCCCCCTTCAGCTGCTCTGGGCGTGGAGGGCTGCCCAAGGCACGCAGAGGCCATGAAGGTGGAGGAAAGGGTAGGTGAGGTTGGCACTTTGTAGCATTTGTCCTCCTGTAGTGTGAGTGAAACGGCTCTGAGGAGGTGGTTGCGGACACGCTCCTGCCTGGGAGCAGCAGCCCTTCCCTGAGCCATGCAGACCTCCCTGTGGGCTCCTCAGAGCCCTCTTGTAGCCAGCCCAATCCAGCCCCCTTTTCCTCTAGAAAAGCCAGCTGTGAGCTCCCCCATTGCTGTCAGAAGGGTGGTTTTGCCTGGCCTGAAGGAGTTGTTCATGCTGTTTCCATCCCTTTTTGCCTCCACACTGAAGGAATGAAGAAGGGGAGGAATATCTCCAGAAGAGAAACCTGCAGCTGCCTTTCAGCTTTGCCGCGGGGGAAGCAGTCTTGTATGGGAATGACCTTCCTGTGTTCTTGGACTCATTCCAAACCAAGGAGGGGTTGCAGGTACAAGCAAACTCCAGTTCAGAGCAGTGCTTGGTAGACCCCAACTCTCTCCTTGGGGCCATAATGAAGCAGGATGCATCCATATACAATTCCCTTGCTGACAACCTGCCTCAGTTCTCCCTGCCAGGTTTCAACGCTGAGCCTGATGGGCTGACCCGGAATGAGGACATCAGCAGTGCCAAGGACAGCGACTCTCTCCTGGTGGTCATCGAAACCCTCTCTGAGAAGAGTGAGGTGGATGGAAATGTCTGCCAGAGCCTAAACGTGGGCAGCACAGAGCTGCAGCACTGGGAGGAAGCTCTGCTCAGCCTGGGGGCAGAGGAGGATCCACCAGCTCAGGGGTTCGGCCAGAGGCCAGGCACCAAGGTGACATCCTCTGTAGAGCAGACGCTCCTCAGGGAGGGTGCTGGAAAGAGATTGGACTTCCGACACTGCCATGAGGAAAACAGTGCTGTGCCTCACTTCCAGCACTGCTGGGCAGCTGGTTCAGCATTCCCAGCACAGCCCCAGGCAGCAGGCACATGGGGAGGCCAGGAGGTTGTGGGCTCCATGGGCTCCATTCCCTCTGAGGGCAGCTTTGCCCAGCCAGAGCTGCAGGTCCCGTTTAACCCAGCTGGACTAGTGACAGGGACTGTGCTGGGTGTCCCCATCTCCAGCAGCAAATCCTCTGCAGCACTTCAGCTGGCAAACCAGGCATTTCAGACAGAAGCTACACCCCCTGCTCCTGTAGATAACGCTCTTCCTACTGCTCAGAGCCAGCCTGGGTGCCAGCTGGTGGGCTCAAGCTGCTCACCACCGTTGCACTCAAACACGTTGGTGACTCTGTGGCACAGTGTCCCCCTCCAGGCAAACCCAGACAGTTGCCCATCTGAGGCTTCGTTGACCATAGCTCCAAAACAGCTGGAAGCTGCAGGAGCCTACGTGGAGTCCCAGACTCTGCCAGGTGGCAGTCCTGAGAATCCCCTGGAGGCTGTGCTGTGGTTGCTGCCCCCTCCCAATCTTTTCCTTGCCCTGCCCAGGGCTTGCATGAGTCCCAGTTCTCTGGGAATGGGAAGCTCTGTGATGTGGAGGCTGCTCCCCCTGCACCCTCAGGAGCCAGGCAGCTGCCAGGGCATGGCAGCTTCCCCAAACAGCCCCTGGTAGCCCATGCAGATCCCAGCTTTTCCTGGGAGAGGGAGCAGGCAGTGCTCTGAGAGGACAAGTGGTTCTCACAGCCGTGGCTCCCACAGGCTGGGGCAGCTCCTCAGACGTGCCATGGGGCAGGGCCAGTGCACCACAGTGGGCTCCAGCACAGATCCCAGCACCCAGCAGATGGACTGAGTTGTGCTGTCCGAGTGCCAGTACGGAAACAGCCTTTTTAGGCATGAGAGCAACTTCCTTGAGGGATGCTGCTAAAATACCCCTTCCCCAGCAGCTGGGCGCTTTGCCTTGCCCCGCTGAGAACCACCCTGGAGCACCCTGCTCCGCACTGGGCTTGGTTTCAAGGTGCTCAGCAGCTCTCCCTGTGAAGGTGGGTGCAGGAGCCCCCCCGTGCTCCGGGCAGGGCCCTGGCTGCCCATCAGTTCCCTGTTCAGCTGGCAGCCCCTCTGTGACTGTGAGATCCAACTCAAGGTGAGGTGCGAGGGCTGCAGGACCTGAGGGGAGCCTGGCTCCTGTGGAGGGAGAAAGGGGTCTGCCAGGGGTGCAGCCACACCATCCTTTATGGGCAGCCTGGTTTGGAGCTCACTGTGAACCAGGAGCCCTGTCTTGGAAAGCCACCAGCAGCTGTGAGCTCTTCTCATACCTGCCAGTGGGGCCCCATGCTCCCTGGTCTCTCAGGATTTTGTCTTCCAGTGCTGTCAGGCAGTCTAAGATGAAGTGGTTTGGACTTTTTGTTCCATGAGAAGTCTTTTGGGGAGATGCAGCTGTGCCACTGGAGAGGCCTGCGGGCTCCTGGGGTCCAAGGAAGGACAGTGCTTGCTGGCACATCCATGTGCTTGGGGCAGCCTCTTGCAGATGGAGCTGCTGCCTCACAGGCAGGTAGCACGGAACTGCTGTTTTCCAACCATACAGCATGCTCTCCTCATCTCCTCTGTTGGACCACCCTTGTCATGTTGCTGTTTAGTCCCCTGCATCATCTCTGCCAGCCTGAGCCTCTTTTCCTCCTGTGCTCTCCATCTCCTCCAGAGACCATCCAAATCCTTTGGAAAAGATGTTACCAAGCACTTCAAGAAGCTCAGCAGCATTGAAGGGTCTTGGTGGGCGGTGGAGTTGGTGGGAGTGAAGGTGTCTTGGGGATTTGGGCTCTCCAGCAGCCTACCAGGGGAATTTGGGAGAGGTGGGTTCCAGGCCATTGTGACCTTTCTGGGATGCAGGGTGGGGAAGGTGCACCCAAGCTCCTCTTGGGTTTGTCACTGGCTTGTCCTTGTTGTCCTCTTCTCTGCTCCACAGTGCCAAGGGACAGGGAAGAGTGGGTGTTCCCCCTGTGGTTTTGCCAAAGCAGTGAGAAGGAAAGGCAGGGAGGGATGCAGTGACCACTGGCTGCCTCTCCAGACCCACTTGGTGCCCCTCAAACCATTTTCCTGCAGCCCAGAACAACCATTTTGCTGATTTCTCTTCCTTTCTGTGTATGTAACCTAAGATGTGAATGAATTGTTTTTTCCCCACCGTGAGAGCAAAGTCTTGCAGATCCATCAGGGAAACCCACCAAAAAAAAAAAAAAAAAATTGGGGGGGGGGGGGGGGATGATTTGAGACCACACTGACTTACAACACTGGGTCGGAGAGGTCAGAGTGCTTGGGGACATTCACACCTTGCCCTCACGCACCCATCACCCTGAGCATTGTATCTCACACCAGTGTTAAGCATTTAGGATCAAATTAAATCAGGTAATTAGTGCAGGGCTGGCAGCAAGCCCACATGTCCTGGTGTAAAGTGGCCTCATCTCCCTGGGTCTCTTCCTTCATGCCCAGCTTTGCCTCTGCTCACGAGACCTGGGAAAGATCAAGCTCCTCTCTGCAGGCTGGGAGCAGAGCAGTGCTGAAATGTGCTGGACCACTCTAAGGTGGCTTCCAGGAGCACCTTGGCTGGGCAAGGAGTTGACTGGCCATGATCCAGATCCAAAAAGCAGCAGGATGGACTCTGCTCACTGGCCTCTGTTCTGGCACCTGTGAGACGGTGCTGGGGGTGTACCAGGGGCTCCCAGTGCTGCAAGAGATGGACCTTGGGGTGGGGGCACTGCTGCTTGGGGCCTTGACAGACCCCCCTGTGCTCTGTCACTGGTGTCTGATCTCTCTGTACTTCATGGCTGTACAGATAGTCTGTTCTGGTGCAGTGTCTCATTTTCTGCTCTGTGATTTCTTTGTGCTGCTGGTGGCAGCCAGAAGGTGCTGAGGAGAAAAGAGCTGTCTGGAGCCTCACCCCTGTGTTTGGCGATGTATTAAAAGGCAATTTGCTTTGTGCTGATGTTTGTTTTGACCCGAAACCATGTCTCTCCATTTCCTCCTTGACTGAGCAAGGGCTGGGAAAAGCCTAGCCCTGGTGCTGGATGTGTGACACTCTCGTTGTCACTGTCCCCAGCTACTGTGGGCATGCAGGGCAGCAGAGGCATGAGTGTCCCCGCTTTGCACCCCCAAACTGCCCTGTGGGGTTGTGGGACTCACAGGCAGGGTTACACTCGGCATTGACACACGTTTGTTAATATCCGACTATTAAAAATTATTACAGAGATGCCTCTGCCCAAAATAAGGTGTAAACTGACATAAATTGGGCAGGAGATCTTTCTCCTTTTCAATGCCTTTATTAAAGAGATTCAGCTCAGGTGGGGAGAAATCGACGGGTCGCACCCACGCCGCCACTGTCCCCAAGAGTGGTACAGAGGACGAGGGTGATGCAGCTCTGTCCGCTGGTCTGCAGGCAGAGCTGGGGACTGCGTCCTCACGGGAGATTCGCAGATTCCTGCTTTTCGGTCCAACACTTCGGGTGCCCTCCTTAGTGAACATCCTTTAAGGTCAGGGTGTGAAGCAAAAAGGATCCAAGCAGGCACTGGACTTCACGCCCGTCCTTAGACATCACCTAGGGTCCCCCAATTCTATATTGGTTCGTTGTTTTTAGGGGTTTTCCAAGAAAACGGGAAAATTTTGGAGCGGTGCATTTCTCATTTGCATACGTGGTCTCAGGCCACTCCTATTCTCCTGGGCTGCGTGTCCAGGCGTAGCTCCGGGGCAAGCACCAGGGAGGACAATGGCTAAATCACCAACCATTGACGGGCAATTAAAGAACTCTTTAACAATTCAGCTAATTTAACAGCAACTGGTCCCACCGTTTTTTTTTTTTTTCTGTAACCTTAAATAAAAATAGGTATATTTTTATTCATAACATAAACAACACCATATGCCAATGTCAATAACATGGTTTTTTATTTAACAGCAAATGGGAGTGGGGGGAGAGAGGGAAACCATAGGAGGGTGGAGAGAAAGTGACTGCAGACTACATTCATCGAATGGTGAAGGGAAACAGTCCAACAAACACCACATCCATGGGGTTTGTATTCTGCTGTGGGAACATCCCCTGTACCTCTCCCTGGGGCGGAGCTTCACACTGGATAATACCGTGGATCGCGGGACACTTGGGGACTCTTCACACCTTCTAAGATGTTGCAGCTGTCTCCAGGTGAGCGTAGTTGAATTATGGCCCATCAGTGGAGATGGGTACCTTCAGCTTGTGTGTGAATGTTCCCGGACTTGGGAACGGAGTTTTCACAGCCGAGCCATAAAGACTTACTCCACATGGCAGGCTTTGCCTCTTATCAGCCTCCTCCCTTACCTGGGAGTGCGCGCCCTTCTGCACCTGACAGGCCACTCTGTGCATCCCTGGCAAAGCAGCAGGCGGGTGGTCCGAGCCATTGGCACCCCCGGCCCAGTCCGCACCTCCCCATCACCGCCCTCACATCCGCACCCACCCTTCGCTCCCTGCTCACCCCCGGCCCCTCCAGCTCCTCGTTAACCCCCGCTATCCCTCCCACCCGTCACCCTTTCTCTCCACCAGCTCCCACTCCCCCTTCAACCCCCAAATCCCTTCTCAGCTCCATCACACACCAAACCCCCGCAGCCCCAGATTCCCGTCCGTCCCCCATCTCCCCCCTCGCCGGGGGCGGGCCATTCCCGCTCCCTCTCTCGCTGCCTCTCTCCCTGAGGGAGCGGCGGTCGGGCGCTGCCAGCCCGGCCATGTACGCGGGGCGCAGGCGGAGGAAGCCGGTGCCGCGGGCGTGAGTGAGGGCAGAAGGGGCCGGGGAAGGGCTGAGGGGTGTCCTCCTTCCCCGGTAACGCGGCTGTGCCCGGCAGGACGCGGCCGGGCCCGGCCGAAGGCGGCGGCTCCAACCCGTCCAAGCGGCACCGGGAGCGGCTGAACCGGGAGCTGGAGCGGCTGGCGGGGCTGCTGCCCTTCCCGCCCGACGTGGTGGCCGGGCTGGACAAGCTCTCGGTGCTCCGCCTCAGCGCCGGCTTCCTGCGCGCCAGGAGCTTCTTCGGCGGTAAGGGACGGTGGGCGCGTTCCCAGCTCGTCTTTCCTGCCTGGAACTCTGTGCTGTCCCCCTCCTCCCTCACCGCTGTGTTACCCCTGCCGGGATGTTGTTGCAGTTCCTTTCCCCCCGTCTCTCCAAAATTCTTCTTGTTTTCCTCCACAGAGTATTTTTCACTTAGAGTTTCTACCGGTGTGGGGTTTTTTACCCTAAAGTTTCGTGGGGTTTCCCTCACCAAAAACTTGTTTCCTTTCCCTCCCAGAATCGTGGTTTCTTTTCACCCCTAGAATTTTTGGGGTTTCCTGCGCCCTTTCAGGAGTTTCGTGTCGATCCCGCCTCCAATTTTGTGGGATTTTTTTTTTCCCTCCTTGAATTCTGACGGGTTTCCCCCACTTGAATTGTGTGGGTTTTCCGCCCTCGAATGTCTGTCTGTCTGGCGGCGTCAAATTTTTTTTGCTTGGGGTTTTTTTGTTTCCCCTTGAAATTGATTCCCTCATTTCGCCTCGAATTTTGTGGGATTTCCCTCTCCCCCTGCAATCTTGCTGCTGGGTTCGGGGTTTTTTCCCCTCGAATTTTAGGTTTGGTTTTTCCCCTCCCCGCCCCCCTTGGCTTTTGGGGTCTCTCCCACCCTAGTTTATTTTTTCCCCTTCAAATTCTGGTGCTTTTCACTCCCTCGAATTTTGTGTTGTTCATGTCTTTACGCCTCTGGAATTTTGCCGTGTCCTGTTGTAATTTTGTTTTCCCTCCCCCCGAATATTTTGTTCCTTACCTGTCCTAGAATTTCATCTTTTTACCCCTCAGAATTTTGGTTGCTTTCCCCTGGAGTTGCTTTTTCCCCTTTTCTAGCCCACATTTCATTGCTCTGCCGTCTCCAGCTGCCCGGCTGGGGCTGCGTTCGGCACTGGGATCAGAGGGATCCGGAGGGTGAGGTTAATTGTTTGTGGGTTCTCCTGGGACAAAAAATTCTGCTTTATGCGGGAGGGTTGAGGCAGAGCTTTGAGCGTCCCGGCTGGGGAGTTTCCTCGTGGAAGTGACATTTTTCCCCTCTCTCGGCTCGCGGTGCTGGCAGTGAGCAGTAATCCCCCATGATGTGCTTACAGTTGATCTGGAAGCCTTTTCTTTTTGGGAATCTTTTATTTTCGGGAACCGTTCCACTGCTGTGTAACTGTAATTAAGAGGAACCCTCAGGAGGGCATTGAGGTATCCCTGGATTTTCCTGATGGGGTAGCAGTGGCTCGAAAATGCTGCGTTTTCAAGCCACAGAGTCACCACAATTTCTCATTGAATATATTCAGTGCTTCCTTCCCTTTTCCACTCTCTTTTAACCCTGCTTAAAGGACTGGCAAGTGGGTGAGCTGGGAAAGGAATGGCCTGGGAGATTTGTTTGCCTTGCCTCATCAGGGAATTTACTGTTCTGAGATTGTCTCATTTGTTTTGGGTCCTTTTTTCCCCCCCGCTGTCATTCCATCTGGTTTAATTCCATGACACCGATTTCCAGTTTGTCCGAAGCTGTGGGATGGCTTTGAGGCAGGTATGGCAGGAAGAAGGACAGCTGCAGCCTTTCAGATGCAAGTAGGGATTGCAGACCGAGCTGAGTCCTTCGTGATGCTTAATACCGATGTAAAAAGAATCTTTAAATGGAACTCTGGGCAAACTTATCCACAAAACAATTGATTTTAAGTGACTTTATTTAATCTATCCACCCTCCTTGCGTGCTCCCTGTGAGATGATTTTGGGAAAGCAAGGACAAAATCTGGGAAGTGCTGCCGTGGATTGTGAGGCGAAACAGCTGGAGCAGGTCTCAGGTGTTGCCCATGATCGCTGACAGCAATTCACCCGGGAGGTTTATGCCAGCCGGAATAAATAAATAATTATTGATTTATTAATTATTAATCGGTTTAATAATTAACAACACATAACGTTACTTTGCGATCTCGATTTATGCATAGCTGATATGCGGGGAAGCTTGTATGGGCTTAAAGGCCTTTGGTTTTTATAAGGATGTGTTTTTCCTGAGGACGTGAGCGTTTTTATTCTTTATGTAGCCCAAAGGGAAGCTGTCCCTGCTGCCTTCGTGGGGGCACCACTCAAGGGCTGCAGTTCAGTGACAGGAATTGGGAGGATTTAAGGCTGCTCAGTGTTGTTTAATCTCTGGAGCGGTTTAGCGATCATCAAACGCTGCCTTTGCTGAGCAGGGTTATTTATCCAAGCAAACCGTTCCTCGGGCTGATGTGCGGTGTTGGCGGCTCTGCTGCCAGCCTGGTGCTGCCTTTCTGCAAGCAGCATTGCAAGAGCAACGCACAAGGGTATCCTGTGTGTGTTTGCAGGCTGATTCCACTCAATCTTTTCCACTTAAATCTCTCCAGTTTAACAAAGTAGGAAGCAGCTGAGTGACAGCTGTGTTTGGTGGCTCTGGCGGAGGAGGGGTCTCAGCCAAGGTCTCCTCCTCATCCATGGCAGGTGGAACAGGCTCCCTTCGCGATGGGGCAGCACCGCTGTCCTCTGTGAGATTCCCAGGTGCCTTTCCCTTCCCCCATTGCCTGACTTTGCAATCCCAGGCTCGCACAAGTGCTTCCTTGCTATGGAAGAGGTGAGCTTGGGAGGGGAGCAGGATCACAGGAGGGATGGAGACATTGGAAGAGGTGTCCTGCCAGGACACCAGGGAGCAGGATATCCAGCCCATCTGACATCCATCCTGCTGGAGAAGCAGCACTGACCAGAACCCAACACCTGGACCAGAAGGGCCGAAAGAAGCAGAGGTTGCTTCCAAGCTGAGGGTCCTATCCAAACATCAGTGCCAGCTGATTTAAAGGCTTGTACGTCCTCCTTTCCCATCCAGGTTTCTTCCCCTACAGCAGTGCTCCCAAACGCCTTGTTTCTTGTCTGCCTTGGTGAACAAGTATTTTGAATTCTCTTTCACTACCTTGACCTTCCTCCCTGCTCTGCTGGAGGCTATTTCAGCTCGCGGGGTTTGGTAGAGGTGGGACTGTGCTGCAGGGCACCTCCCTGTCCCCTAGCCCGTGTGCTGCTGCCCACTCCAGGGGGTGCACAGCATGTCACACCAGCTGTGTGCCAGCAGCTTATCCCGGTGGTGCCTGGCCAGGCCGCTCCCCTGTAATCCCTCCCTGTTCTGCCTCTTGGAGCAAGGGCCCAGCAAACCCTGCTGGGAGGGGAGGAGGGGTCCCTGTCTCTTCCACCTCCTTCACCCACTGGAAAGGAGGAGAGAAGGAAGGATGCTCCAGGGGAAGGTTGGTGTCTTGCTCTGTGAGAGGATTTCTTACAAAAAAAGAAGATGCCTCAAAGGCACCTTGTCATGTGTCTGTCAGGTGCCATCTGTATCTTGGGCCACTTAAACTCCTGGTGGGAGGCCAACTGGCAGATGTCACAGTGGTCCAGGGCTCACTTTAGAGAAGCGTCTCTCACAGTTTGTTCCTGCAGAGTGCTGGGAAGGTCATCCGAGCTGTGCTTCCCATTCTGTAGCAAGACTGGCCCTTCTGGTGTGTGAGTATAGCCCCTGCTGGGCACTCACTTGCCCCTGGGTGTCCCCAGGGTGCCCTATGCCTGTCACACATCTGTGCCTGATGTGAAGTGATTCATCTGTGGGATTTCTCTTGATGCTCTGAATCAAGTCTAGGGTTTATGGGCTGTAGGAAGAAGTCAGCCCGTGGTGCCAGGAGCTGCATGTTTGAACCTCATAGCATGGGCTAACCCTGCCTTGGAGTGGGAATCCTCTGCCTGTGTGCAGCATCCTGCCTGGCTCTCTGGGCAGCTCAGGTCCATCACTGGCTGGGAGGAGAGGGGGAAACACCCTGGCATGTGTTGTGGCTTTAGAAAGTTTTGGCTTGTTGGCTGCACAGTCTGTGATTGTGGGTCAGAGAGTTGTTCTGGGCTCTGTGTGGGTTTGAGCTCTGCATGAGTCTCTTCCATGCAGAAGCATAAGGTCATGTGTCCAAAACCTAAGCAGTTTTTCTCTCCCATGTATCTTTAAAAGACAATGCTCTTGTGGATGTCGAGGGCTTAGGGATTTTCCCAAAGTCCTCTTAAAATCGTTGGTGGCTGCTGTAGGATCAATACGCAGCCTCCAGGCTGAGCCTCACCCTTTGAACTATGATATGAACCCAGATTGTTATTGCTGGAGCTGTGGTGGCCCAAAAAGTGCCTGAGCTGCAGTCACTGGAAAAGTGCTTTTAATTATTATTATAGGCTATATGACTGTGCCCCTGAAACCTCTCCTTAGGGATGAGGGCTTGAGATGGGGTGTGTGGGACTAACGCTGGTCGTCCCTTCACTCGTGTGCTTTCCCTCCTCCTGAGCTGTTTGTCAAGCACAGCAGAGAGCTGCAGCAGTGAAGGGCTGGTTTAAGAAAAACAAAGCCTGGTCCTGTGATCGCTGTGCTCTCTTAATTGCCTGGGTAATGAGGTGACCTTGGAGAAGCAATTTAAGATGGGGAATTCTTGTAACTTCCTTAGGTAGACAGTTTTCCTGCTGTGTGCTTTCCTTGCCAAGTGTTTTTCCCTGACTCTCAGGAAAGCAGCTGGTGGGAGCTGTTGGAGCTCCCTGGGGCTCACAGTGGGCTCCTGGGGGCTGCCTGCTCTGCTGCCTATGAGCAGCTGGGCTGTCTCAGGGCTACTGCAAAGGCAGGCAGGAGAGCAGGACTGGGAAGAAACTCCAGGCTGAGGCTTTGGGCTGGGATGATCCTTCCTGCTCTAGTGGAAGGTGTCCCTGTCCACAGTGGGGGAGTGGAACCAGGGGTGGTGTTTGAAGTCCTTTCCAACCCAAACCGTTCTATGATGGACACTAAAGCTCCTGAGGGAGGAGCACTGGGAGAGGGAGGGTTCAAACAGTTGGTGATGCTGCAGAAGAAGGAAAATCTGGCAGGTCCTTGTAATCTTTGTCCTTGTTCAAACTACTGCACGTGCTTCTCCCTTTGAGACCCAAGTGACACAACCAAAAGCTACATGTAGTCAAGGCCTTCTTACTTCTAAAAGTGCAGTGAGATCTTTTAAGAGGCTATCCATTATTAACCACAAGTGTTCTTGGAAAGCAGAGCATCCACACCATTCTGGCAGGGATAAATAATGCATCTGTTTAATGAAATTTTTGCCAACAGGGAGCTGTGGCAAGTAAAGTAAGTGAAACCTTGGTGTCCATTATGAATTAACAAATGGCAAGTCAGGAAGTATTTGCCAGTGGCTGGCATATGGGCTTTGAACAGTGCTCATGAGAACCCAACTGATGGTTCAGCAAGGCAGGGAAAAGATGACTCTGTAGCCTGGTGTCAGCAAACCTGTGGCCACTTCCCTCACCATTTATATGATGTTTTCTAAATTTCCAACATTTTCTCTCTTACTAACAACAAAATGTAGGAAAAAGCAATGTTGAGGGGCTATTTGATGTGAGGAGGGTGTACTGACCTGCAGGCCCCTCTGCCCATGAGCAAGGAGAAGCTGGAGAAGTGGATGGGAAAGGGAGATCTGGAGATCCATTTGTGGGAGTAGAGAATTTACCAGTCTCTCTGAGGTAAGACCACTTCTTCAGGGGATTGGCACAAGTGGTGGAAAGAGAGAGATGGATAAAAGGCAGTTTTGGTAAGAAATCCATCAATCCTTCCCCCAGAGTGGCTTGTGCATGCTGGGGAGTCTGGCAGGAGGCTTGTAGGGAGCGCCATTACCAAAATCTTTCTCTGTTCCCTCTCCACAACCTGCTCAGACTGACAGTGGCCATACAGGTGGCCCAGCCCTCTCCTGCAGCTCTTGAAGAGTCAGGAAGCAGCTTGGTTTCCTTCTCCTTCATCAACACCTGGAGCAGGTTTGGGATTCAGTTGTTTAATTTTTCTCCTTTGGAGTCAATGGCTGATGGAAACCCTGCTGCCACCAGGAGCTTTTGCTGTGTGCAGGGAAGGGGCCTGGGAGATATCCTCTCAAAAATGTTAATTCCTGCTTGGTGCTGCAGAGATTTCCCAGGTCTGCAAAGCCCTGGCGGGTTCAGGAGTTCACTGGCAAACTTGGTGGGCAGCAAGGTGTCCCTGCAGCACCACATGAAACAGATTCTCAGGCTGGGAAGCACCCAGAAATGGAGGGAGGAAACCCACCCCTGGCCCCTCCTGGTGCCAGCACGAGGAGCTGCTGAGGATGACCACGGGCAGGGAGCATCATCCTCCTGTGGAGAGGCAGGTGTGGGCAGGGAGCTTGTTCCCCAGAGATGGGAGAGATTTTCCTCCTCTCAGCTAAAAGGCTTTTTGTGGCCAAATAGCCTGCAGGGCCTGGCAGGAGCTGTTTCTTGGAAGAAATAGCATGAAAGTTGTGCAAGCATCGCTGCTTTCAGGTGACCAGCTTGTCACCTTTCTCCCCTCCAGCAACAAAGGTGACACTGGTGGCCAGAGGGAGCGAGCCCAGGAAAAGCCACTCCTCACCTTTTTATTCTCCTCTTTTTTTTCCTGCAAGTGCCTGTCCCCAGTTGTGCAGCGAGGGCAAAGGCTGCACCTGGGTGAAGGAGTGCGCTGTGCCCGGGGTGTATCCCGCCTTTCCCGGTGCCCAGCTCCAGGCGGGATGCACGCAGCAGAGAGGATGTGGCGGTTCCCCGGCTCCTTCTGCTCCGTCAGCCTGATGTGCTGTGACAGTTCTGCTGAATTGCTGACCCCAGGGGCTGCACTGGGCTATTTATGGACACACAAAGCCGGGGGACACCAGGCTGGATGCCAGCCTGGTGTGGCCACAGCCAAGAGCCCGTCCTCTTCGGGGATCCTTGGGTGGCTCGGGTGGGAAAGGCACTGTTTGGTGAAGCTCATGGGGGAGCCTCCATTGGAATTCTGATTGATCCCTCACACCCTGGTGGTTGGATCCTGTTTGGTGGTAGACATCCTCATGGAGGACAGCGGGCTGTCCTCTGCTGTTGTTGTGTTTCCTCTGGCCCACAGCCAGATGCTGATACTAAAGCCTGTTTTTAGGCAGAGGTTGGGATCAAGATTTCCTTTTGCAGGGACAATATCAAACCATTAAACCAGAGCCCTGAGCAGAGGGCAGCACCTTTAGCTGCTCTCTTGTCAGCCAGGTTTATTTTTATCTCTCTCTCACCTCCAGCGCAGCAGGCTGGGAGCTCACGGAGGAGGAGTGGAGTCCTTTAATAATTCATGGCTCCCACATTTTGCTCCCAGCGATCAGAAAAGCAAGTTGCTGAAAGGCCGTGGCACAAACCTGCTCCATCCACGCCGCGGGATCCTGCCTGGGTGTTGTGGCCTCTCTCGTGCTGTTCTGCCCCAAGGCCTGTCCCTCCCTGAGATTTTATGCGGACTCCAGTCTGGACAGGGGGCCGGGGTGGGAAGGGGTGAGGACACAGCAGCCTGTGTGTGTCCACCCCAGCCGGCTCGGGCCTGACCCACGGTTGTACAAACACGTGCTGTAACCTCAGTCCTGGTGTCAGCCCATCCCTGGCCAGCTCCTGAAATAGTCTGGGCAGGCTGAGCTTGGGGAATTCTTCAGAGCTCCCAGAAGCAGCGGGATTGCTGCTGTATCAGGTGCTTTTCTGTAAATATTAGAACTGGGCTGTGCTTTGCCTTTGGTTATGGAGCAGAGCCCATCTTTGGGATGGTCCTGTGCCCAGTGGAAGAACTTTGTCCCCAAAGCCTGACTCTGGAACATCTGCCTTTTGCAGCATCTGAGATCCTTCAGGATTAGCCCCGTGTAGATGGAGGTGGAGGAGCTGAGTTTCAGCAGCTCTTTAGCAAAGCACAGAGAGAGCAGAGCCTGTCACAGAGCCTGGCTTTGTTTATGTGCTGGTGGATGTTACCTCCTGACTTGCTGTCCAGTTGCTTCCAGAGTCCACTTGTTGCTCCCATCACCTCTGAGCTTGGCAGCCCTCCTGCTGTCCAGGAGCTGGCAAAGGCAGATCCAAGAGAGCTCTTGCTCCCTCTGTGAGCTGGCAGGCCACAGTGGTGCTGCAGCTAATGTTTCACACCTTTCCTCTCAGATCCCAGTGGGAGCAGCAGGTTTACCAGTGGCCAAATGCTGTCCTCTGTCCTTGTGGTGCTGGCAAGAGGCTTCTCAGATTTCCTGCGAGCTCCTCTGGCCTCTGGACGGGCCTGTCATGCACAGGCTTATTGTCACCTCACCCTTTAATTTTTATCCACACCAAAATGTCCCCAGGAATCATTCTCTTGGGGAGTACAGGACAAAATTTACAGACACATCCTTCAGTTCAGCTGAGTGACAGAGTCCCTCATGCATGTGGATTGTGCATGGACCACTATTAGATCTCGGGTGTCTGTGTCTGGATCCGTGTGCTTTCTGTGTTTTTCTATCACTGTGAGCTGTGGCTTGCCTTAATTTGCTTGAGTAAACCCACTGCGTTGCTGAACTGTAACGAAACATTGACCGTGTCCTTCAAAATGGCACATTCCTGGTCCTGGGATTCCCTGCAATGCCTCCTGTGTAGGGCAGACTTCTGCTGGTGTTGCCAGCGTGTGCCCAGGTGGTCAGGAAGGCCATGGTATGGCCACAAGGCCAGAGCAGTGACTGTCCCCTGTGCTGGGCATTCCTGGGGCCGCATCTTGAATCCTGTGTTCAATTTTGGCCCCTCACAATATGAAAGACATTGAAGGGCTGGAGCATGTCCAGTGAAGGGAGCAGAGCTGGGGAAGTTCTGGAGCACAAATCTGATGAGGAACAGCTCAGGGAGCTGGGAAAGGGAGTCAGCCTGGAGAAAAGGAGGCTCAGAAGGGACCATCTTGTTCTCCACAACTCCCTGACGGGTGAGGGCTGGGCTCTGCTTCCCAGGACCAAGGAACAGGACAAGAGGAAATGGACTCAAGCTGTGCCAGGGCAGGTTTAGTTTGGGTGTTGGGGAAAATTTCCTCACAAAAGAAGTCAGGCATTAAACCAGGCTACCCAGGGCAGTGATGGATGCACTGTCCTGGGAGGTGTTCAGAAGACCCATTTATGTCACACTTAGGGACATGGTTCAGTGGTGGTCTTGGCAGTGCTGGGGCATGGTTGGGCTCTATGACCTTTCCCCAACTTCAGTGATTCCATAATTATATGATTCTAATGCCTACCTGCTTTAAGAATCCCTGGCTTTAACTGCTTTTTACTTATAGGTTGTTAAAGCGGGGCAGAAGGAGTGGGGGGAAAAAAAGCCCAGACTGAAACAGTTGAGGGGTGGGGAAACATCCTGTTAAAATCAACTCTTGTGAGGGGTGAAGCAAAGGGATGTGACTGTATGGTGGCTTTCCCCTGCCCTCTTCAGCTTGCAGCATTCCAGCTGTGGCAGTGTCTTCCTGCAGCACTGATGTCCCTTCCCTTTTCTTGGTGTAGTTGCTCTGAAGAATCCTGGTGCCAAAGAAGCCCAGAAGGACGGAGCCTGTGGCACTGGACCAGCTTTGGGCTCAGCAACTGTTCCAGAGGGTGAGCTGCTCCTACAGGTTAGTGCTCCTCACAAATGCCTTCACTGGATCTTCCTCTTGTCCCTCTTCCAACACCTTTGAGTTGTGCTCCAAAACCAGGCTGCTCTTTCACTCAAGGCAGGTGATTTGTGATTTCGTGTGGTGTAGCTCACTGAGCTTCTCACTGGGCAGAAGTTTATGACTTCCAAAGGTCCCTAGGGAAGAAACTGTTGCTCCTTCCCTGCGTTTCCCATTATTCCTGGAAAAAGTT
Source organism: Onychostruthus taczanowskii (assembly GCF_017590055.1). Classification (NCBI taxonomy): domain Eukaryota; kingdom Metazoa; phylum Chordata; class Aves; order Passeriformes; family Passeridae; genus Onychostruthus; species Onychostruthus taczanowskii. The sequence goes on from NW_024498973.1 coordinate 868,067, forward strand.
TCCATTTTTAAATAGTCCCTATGTAAGGAACATCTTGCTGGATTTCTGAACATGGTGATTGATCTTTCCTGCTTCTCTGCCCTCATGTCTAAGTGTTCCAAAGGTGTAACGTGAGAACCAAACTGAGCAAAGTGATTGAGTGCAGTTTTCAATGTGGGCAGACTGATCCTGACTCGAGGCTTTTGTCCAAACACTGCTGTAAACAGGGAACAAAACATCGTGGGAGTCTCCCCTGATTTTGAGGAGGTGATGTGTGATGCTGAGTGCACAGATAGGTGCTGATGGGCCATGTGCTCATCCCTTAAACACAGGGTAGGCGGGTATGTCCCAGGAGCTCTGGTTTTCCCTAGTGGTCTTTGATGAGGCTGGAGGCAAGGCTGGTGGTGCTGCAGCTGCCATGGTTTGTTCAGAGGTGCCAGAAGGTCACCTTCTGTCCCCAAACTGTGCGCAGAGAATGGGAAGAGGTCATGCACTGGCAGCACGAGGTCCTGCAAGGACACAGGTCTGCCATCCCCTGCCTAGCACCTGGGCACAGGCGGTGGCACTGTCCCCTGCCTAGCACCTGGGCACAGGCGGTGGCACTGTCCCCTGCCTAGCACCTGGGCACAGGCGGTGGCACTGTCCCCTGCCTGCCTGGCTGTTCTCCAGCACTGGCTGAGCATGCTGGGCAGCTCCAGCTCCCGTTCACTGTCCCCTGCCTAGCACCTGGGCACAGGCGGTGGCACTGTCCCCTGCCTGCCTGGCTGTTCTCCAGCACTGGCTGAGCATGCTGGGCAGCTCCAGCTCCCGTTCAAGCACTCACTCAGCACAAAGTGTAGTTACTGTCCTGCCTGAGAGCTTGAGGATCTCTGAGGATCTGTGTCTGGTGGGAGAAGTGCTAAAGCCAGCCTGGTTAATAACCAGAAACCTGAGGGTTTTCCCTCAGGATATAACAAAACGGGTAGCAGGGCTTGCTGGGGGTTCATGTCCTGCTCATCAGCTCCTCCCACAGTTGGGTACCATCCTTTTAGAGGTACCAGACTGGGTCTGAAAAGCTGGTTCAGCTCTCTCAGGGTCTATCTGTGTGACCCTGGATGTGGCAGGAGCTTAGAATGTGTCTCTGTACCTCCCTGCCCGCCCCAAGGAAACATTCCGCCGTATTTACAAACATACTTCGACCTAGTCTGTCACCTCTGATGGCCAAACTTCTTTTGTTTCTTGGTCTGCTCTGATTCTTCCCCTCTCTTCCTCTGAAGCTGCTCAAAGGGTTAAAGTGCAATTGGCAGCACTAATTAACCTCTGCAGCAGATTCCCACACACTGAGATCAACCCCAGTAAATAGAGAGAGCATTTGTGCTTGGAATAAAGGGAAGGAGAGGGGGGAGAAACTCTGACCTGGACAATGAAACAGGAGTTGGCAGCAACAATAACTGGACTTGGCTGGGACTACATGCCAGGCCCTAATTACCGCTGATGTCTGTACATTATGAAGTGCGGGAAGCAGGCCAGGGCTGGCTACTGTGGCTGCCCTGCCAGGTTAGTGGTACGGGATGGCTTTGGCTCTGAAAAGCCACGGGGCCCAAACTGCAGGAGCCCTGCCTTCCAGAGAGGTCCTGCTTCGTGCTGCCAGAGTGTCCCTTGGAGGATCTGTTCCCTTTAGGGAGGAGTGGCTACATGGTGGTGTCAAGGCAGTGAAAGCTCTTCAGTTTCTGGGAAGATAAACCAGTGATTGTCATGGGGTTTCACTGCCTTTGCTCTTGGGCAGCACCATGGGCACCAAGGTGTCTGCTGGGGGACTTGGGATTTTCAGAGCTGGGGACACTGAGCTACAGAGTGATGTCTGCCAGCTGGGCTCAGGGGGTACTGCTGTGGGGCTACTCTCAGCCCTGGCAGGGGGATGACAGGGTCCCAATGCCCTGGGCTCTGTGCCACAGAGGCTTGCAAGTGTTGGTGCTGTGCCTGTGGCACTTGAGGGCGCTTCCCTGGATTCTGTCAGTGCCTGTGTCAGCAGTGTTCTACCTGCTGCCAGAGAGCAGGGATGGAAAGCCAGAGCTCCTGCAAAGGAGCTGCACTCCTGAACTGGTAGGGAAGCTTCTCTGCCCCTTCTAGTCTTCTGCAGGTGTAAAGGACACTGTCAACAAGCACCCTGGTCCCTTCCCATGTGTCCTGTCCTGCCAGCTGTGAGGTTTTTGGCTCAGGGAAAACACCCAAATTACTTCCCAAATTTATGAAACCAGTAGCAATGAACCCCTCTTGAGTAAGACAGAGGCTCTGATCAGCTCAGCCTATTCCTGCCAGGAAGCCCAGTGCTCCCTTGAATATCAGCTTTGCAGTCCTGAAGCTTGAGGAGTGGATGGAAGGGCCAGTAAACTGTGAAGTGTGTAACACTGTCCAAGTGTGTAACATTAAAAATGCAATGGAAACTTCAGATTGATGGCTGCATTTGCCCTTCTCTGTGGGGAGGGCTTGGGGCTTCAAATCCACACAGGCACAGCAGCTTTGGGTATTTGTTTTGTGAAAACAGAGCACAGCGTTCAACCTAAGGGGTCTGCATGAACCAGGTGGTGTCCTGTAGGAATGTGCCCCCTGATGACAGAGTGGCAAAACTAGCCTTTGTCTCCCAAAAAAGGAAAGAAGCCCAGAAGTTTCTCTCAACGATTAGGTGAAAAGCCACCTCATAGGATCTCAGGGACTTCACCAAAAACTTGAGGACATCTAATTGGATAGAAGCCAAAAAGTCCTGCCTGACCCATCAGGTAGAAAAAGAAGAGAACAAAAGAGAAGAGGGGCTTTTGTGAGGTGTTTCTACCAGGAACAGACCTCTGCACCTGGCTCGAGTTTTTCTGTTTGTTATTTTACCTTTTATTAAACCTTTTTGTTTCTAACACTGCAGCAGAAGTCATCCTGCTTATTTTATGCCCCCAAAATAATAGCTGAGCTATCCTTGGGTGTGTTATATTTCTTTTGAAGGCTTATGAGACCTGGCCCAAGAAAAAAAAATATAATAGTGTTCCAGAGGAAGTGATCTTGGAGGTGGTGATCTTAGAGGGATTTTCCAGCTTAAATAATTCTGCAATGTATGGCAGAAAAGAAAAGGTGCTCTGGGGTCACCCAGGGATTTTGTCATTTTTTTCCCCCAAGTTCAGGCACCAGACTCAGCCTGAATTCCCTGCTGCTTTGGAAGAAACTGGCTTTTCAGAAATCAGATTGTTTTTGCTGCAATTTCAAACCCTTATGCTTTAGCTTTTGTCCATTTCCACTGGTTAAGGCCTTTTCAGCACTGGCCACCTTGAGAAGGGAACGGGCAGCAGAGGCAGAACCTTCCTTGCCCACGAACAGTCCATGCATTCCATGGTCCTTCTCCAGGCCACTCCTTTGGAACCTGGGATGGCCACACACGGCTGCCAAGGCCCTCAAGGCTGTTGGAAAGGATCATTTCCACCAGAATGGACCTGTTTCTGATGGTGTCTGCCTTCATAGTGCAAGAAGTTCAGAGGCTTTTATCTGCTCCCCGCACAGGATGAGGATAAATGTCCAAAGCTGAGTCTGAGTGAATGCTCCCAGGATGGAAGCACAATTTTCCATCAATCTGGATAAGGATATTCCCAGGCAGCTATGTGGAGGAGCTGTGTGAGCTCAGATGGGCCATCTGTGGTGGCTCAGCTGCCTGCTAGCCAGCCTTTGGGTGCCCAGTGTCCTGCTGTAAAAGTTGTGGCCTGTAGCTGCTGATCTGCTCTCTCCTACAGGCACTCAATGGCTTCGTGCTGGTGGTGACATCGGAAGGGCTGATATTTTACTCCTCGCATACAATCCAGGACTACCTGGGATTTCATCAGGTTGGTGGGACTCTGACTTGCTGTGGAGAGCAAATTTTTCCTTGGTGGTGGTGAATAGCCCCAAGTTCCCTGCGGGGAGAAGGCTCTGCAGGGATCACAGGGTCTCAGGGAGTTGTATGGGGCTTTTCCTTGGTCTCTGGAATTCGGACCCCATATTGCCAGACATGGTCACTGGTAGGTGATAAGGGACTTCACCAGCCCATAAATACTTCCCAGCAGCCATGTTGATGGGCCTTCATAGGGTTCACGGCCATGGTGAGATGTCTGGGGTTCCGTGCCCAGTTTGCCTGGGACACCCACTCAAATCCTGGTAAATCCTGCAAGGCTCCAGCACTTTGGGCACCAAGGTAACCTGGAGAACACTAGGTCATATTTACAGGGAAGTGGGACTTACCTGCAGTCCTTCAGCTACTGTGGTTTGGTGTCACCCACGCACAGCTGGCTGTCCCCAACACCTGGAGTAGATGGCACCTGTCCACCTGGGCACAGGAAGCAAGTCCCAAGGCGTTGTTCTCTTGGGAATAGTGTAGGGATGGGGTGGTCTTGCTGCTGTTTTGTTCCCAAATCCATGTTTTCATCTAATTTCTTAAGTCAGCAGTAGGATTTTGAGTTATGGGGTTGTCAGAGGGAAGCTGTATTGGCTCTTTAGGCTTCTCAGGGGAGGAAGTCAGGCCCAACATGGGCAAGGAGCCCTTAAAGCCAGATGTGCTGTCTGTTCCCACCAACATCAGTTCTGGGGGCAAGTTTTCAACCTCATTTAGCCAGGGACCCATTTGAGCACCAGGGAAACTGGGTAAGATAAAACTAACTGGGGCCATGACGGGCTGTTCCCAGGTGGGACATGAAAACTGGCACTGGGAACAGGCTGCAGAGCTTACAGGTGGCGTGTCCCCTCTAGACAGATGTCATGCACCAGAGTGTCTTCGAGCTGATCCACACTGAGGACCAGCCGGAGTTCAGGCGCAACCTCCACTGGGCCCTGGACCCACCGCACACTGCCGAGGGTGAGCCTTTTCCAGCAGGTAAAGGCAGGCTGCCATCCTGGGTGGCACCAGGTGTGTGGCTCCCCAGGGATGCTGGGAGCCCAGCTTGCTCTCAGCACTTGCACCCATATGGCTCAGGCCACGTCTTCTTTCAAATGTTGTGGCTTTCCCCCCCAGTTCCTTTGCTGTGCTCTGCAAACTGCTGCAGTGCCCAGTGCTGGGGACCTGCAACCCTCGCTGGGGTGAATCCTTACTTGATTCTCTCAGTTCCCTCTCTTCCCAGCAGGGAAGAGTCTTAGCTCTTCTGCTGTCATCTACAAGCCAGATCAGCTGCCCCCAGAAGACTCCTCCTTCCTGGAGAGGAGCTTTGTGTGCCGCTTTCGCTGCCTCCTGGATAATTCCTCTGGCTTCCTGGTGAGTCCAGATCCTCCACAGCAGGAGCGGGGCAGGCTCGCCACAGAAGGCTCATTACCACCACTGAAACCACCCCCTGGAAAGATCCCATGCTCCTTTCTGCCATGTGCAGCACTTGCCTGTCTCAGCAAGAGACTTTCCCTGTTTTTCATAGGTTTGGCCTGTATCTACAGCCTCTTCCTGTGAATTTTGTTCCTCTCCTCTCAGAAATGCTGAATCTTGAATAACCGAGTGCTTTTCTCCCCTGTGTTTTGCTTGGTTTTTTGGTTTAAAAGCATGTCTTAAGATCAAGTAGTTGGTGGTCATCCCCCCTCTTCTCTGCACTGGAGAGCACAGGGTGCCCAGGGAAGCTGTGGCTGCCCCATCCTTGGAAATGTCCAAGGCCAGGTTGGTTGGGGCTTGGAGAAACCTAGGGTAGTGGAAGGTGTCCCCCCGACATAGCAGGGGGATTGGAATGAGATGATCCTTAAGGTCATTCCAAACCCAAACCGCGCTGTGATTTGATAATTCTATTCACACCAGCTCTGTAGACAGATGTTTTCCTTTCCATGCAGCTCTCTTCCTTCTCACTTTTTTGCATGACACTGAGCTTTTCTTCTCTTCCCAGGCTTTGAACCTTCAAGGCAGGCTGAAATTCCTTCATGGGCAGAGCAAAAGGTCTGAAGATGGCTCTGTCCTGCCCCCCCAGCTCGCTCTGTTTGCCATCTCCACGCCCCTGCAGCCCCCATCCATCCTGCAGATCCGAACCAAGAACATGATCTTCAGGACCAAGCACAAGCTGGACTTCACCCCCTTGGCGTGTGATGCCAAGTAAGCAGCAGAGCTTTCAGTGCTCCATTCCTGACATCCCACCCCAGCCTTGCCTCTGAGCTCGGTGTGCTCTCTGTGTCTCACAGGGGGAAGGTTGTCCTGGGCTACACCGAGGCGGAGCTGCGGATGTGTGGCACCGGGTACCAGTTTGTCCATGCTGCTGACATGTTGTACTGTGCTGAGAACCACGTCAGGAGTAAGAGTCCCCTCCCTGGTGATTGTGCTGATGAGTGGGCTGGGATGGGGCAGCTCTGTTGGCTGCTCTGTCAAGCCCAGTGGCTCTTTCCCCACAGGATGCTTCGCTCTGCTGCTCCTGTCACTGCAGGGAGCTCGGTGGGAATGCAGCGAGGGGTGTTCAGCTGCATGGTGTCCCCTGTGCCTGCCAGCCACGCTGCTGCTGTTTCCAGTTGGAAAGGGCAGTGTGCCATGGTGACAGCCCTGGTGCTTCCTCCCGGCAGTGATGAAGACGGGGGAGAGCGGCCTGACGGTGTTCCGGCTGCTGACCAAGGACAACCGCTGGAAGTGGGTGCAGGCCAACGCCCGGCTGGTCTACAAGAACAGCAAGCCCGAGTACATCGTGGTCACACAGAGACCCCTCGTGTACGTGCTGGGGCTGCCATGGGCACAGCCTGGCTTTTTCTCATGGCTCTGCCCTGAGCAGGGCAGCACGTTGGATTTGTCGTTGTTGCTTTTGCCTTTTGAAGTAGCAGCTGTGGGATTCTGTGCTTGGTGCTGTTCAGCCACAGCCCCGTCTGCAAAGCCACCCCTCAACAGGGGTATGCTGCAGATGTTTGGGGTTTTTTTATGTGTGTGTGCTGTATGCATGCTGGCTGTAGCAAAGGGGCTTTGGTTTGCAGGGATCACAATTGCCCATTGCACTTCTGGGGTGGGTTTGTGCACGACTCAGCCACGGTGTCCTCTTCCTGCCCTGCAGAGATGAAGAAGGAGGAGAGCACCTTCGGAAGCGGTCCATGCATCTTCCCTTCACCTTTGCTACAGGAGAGGCACTTCTATACCAAAGTACTCACCCTCTCCCAGGCTTCCCTGACCTTTTCCAGAGCAAAGAGAAACTCAGCAAGTCCAAGAGGCCCTCCTCCTGCAGCCACATAGGGCGCTCCCAGAAGAATGGCATTGACCCCAGGTCTCTGCTGGGTGCTGTGATGCAGCAGAACAAGGCGGTGTACACGTCCCACTCAGCTCCCATTCCGAACCCTTCCTTCAGCAGCACTTTCCAGCTCGAGGGTGTGTCCTTGCCAGGTGCAGGAGGGGATGTCTGGAGCATGGACACAGCTCCAGCTTCTTCCAGGGGCAGCAGCCTCCAAGAGAAGCTGCTGGATTTGCAGCAGGACGACCCTCTCTTGGACACCATGGACTTGCTCTCAATTAAGAGTGACCAGAGCTGTTCCAACGAGCTCTTCAGTGCTTTGGAGGGCCTGGGCTTGAATGCTGAGGACGTGGAGCTCCTGCTGCTGGGTGAGAAAATGGTGATGGTCAGTACGGACCCAGACCAGTCCCCATCCCTGAACAACAGCCTGGCCAGCAACCAGATTCTCTGTGTCCCCAGCCATCCAGCGGACGGGCATGAGGGAGGGCAGCAGGTCTGTCCCCTGCCAGACACGGCCCCCAGCCCACAGGGCGGCACTGCTCCATGCCACACACAGAGCAAGGACTCGAGGTGCCACCTGGCACAGCATGCAGAGCAGCCCAGCGCTGCCCTGGCCCAGCCCCCTATCCTGCTGTGGGAGCAGCCCCGCAGTGCTGTGCCAGGGCTGCTCTCAGGGCTGGCTGAGCAGGAAGAGCTGTCCAGTGGCTCCCAGTGGAGACCAGCTGGGGAGGACACTGTGCTCCACTCCTTCCAGCCAGTGCAGGGCACCCCATGGCACAGGGCCCCCAGCTCAGCCCCAGGAGATCCCTGCCCACAGGAGCAACCCAGGGCCCAGCAACTGCAGGGAGACTTCTCAGCCGTGCAGCCCCTCCAAGAGGATATCCACCAGCCCTTCTCCCTGCCCAGCCAGTGCCAGGACCATGTGGCACCACCGAGCCAGCCCAAGCACCATCACTTGCTGGTGAACAGGGTATGTGGCCACAGCCCCAGCTCTTCTCCCCAGCCCAGCCCATGGCAGGACTATGTTTGCCCGCTGCTGCGGTCTCCAGCTCAGCCTGGCGTTCGTGGCCTCAGCAGTGATGTGATCTCCCAGACCCAGGGCTGCTTGGGCCCCAGGCCTGGCGTGCCCCCACAGCATTTTAACCTGAATGGATTGTGCAGTGTGGATGCTGCTGGCACTGGGGACTCCTGGGAAGAGATGGCTCCATACCCCAGGTTTTTTCCCCCTTTCTACCAGCTCGTTCCTGAAAAGCAATTGAGCCCCGTTCTTTCCATGCCCCAACGCTCTTCCCCCAGCTCAGCTGCAGGGCACTTTGGGAGCATCAGCAGCCCTCTGGAGACACTAAATTCCTATGGGACAGGTGGCTCTGCGCAGCACCAGGAGGGCAGGCACAGGGTAAGGGCCTTGCTCCAGTCTGGGGCTCAGTGTTTTCTGTGCTGGGGATCTGCCCTGCAAAGCACCTCACCACTGTTCTCTCTCTCTCCTAGCCCTGCAGCGGCTGTGGTTTGCCCAGCTCTCCCATGGGACTGCCCCAAGACCATCCAGTGCTGGGGGGAAGCCTGGCACTGCCCTGCCAGCCTCAGTCCCGGGCAGAAGTGCTGCCAGATCCCCTTCACGCCTCCATGGGGGACTTCTATCTCTAGGAGAGACAGGAATGGACAAAGCAGGACTTTACCCTGGAGAAGGAGCTACCTTCAATCTGCAGATAACAAACCTTCCCCACTGCTGCGCACATCCTGCCAGTACTATTGATGTTGGTTGCTCTGGCACACCTGGGGTTTTTTTCTCGACTTCCCACCATCCTGCTCCCTTTGTGCTGGTGTCCCTGGCGTGGGAGGGTCAGCAGCAGGGCTGGAGGACAGATTTCCCAGGGCGCTGGAGCCCGCTGAGCTGTGGTTGCAGCCCAGCCCATGAGTGCAACCAAAGCTTCACCAAAGCTTTGTATTTATGTGCATGATCCGGCATGGATACCAGTCTCATGAAAGCCTCTCCTAAAGAAAGATGCAGAAAATGTTTTCACCTCTGGTACTAAATTTCCTGCCATCCCAGCCAGGCACCTGTGGCTGTGGCCATGTTGTACAGATATTGCCTGTTTTATAAGGAAAATGTTCCCTGTGTGGTGTTCTTGTGTTGCTCTGGTGCTTCTCCACCCCAGCTTTCCCTGTGTCCCGGGTGTTCCCAGTGTTTGGGGTCCAGGTTAGAGTTCCTGTAGCAAACACCCTGGGCTTTGCTGTACTGTACCAAGACATGCTGAGATTGGCTGCCAAGCTGGTTTTCTCTGGGTGCTGGCCTCTCAGGTACCCTCAGACTTCAAGTCTCAAAGTTTTCAGTTAAAAACCAGAAATTTCAATAAGATAAAGAAAATAAGTATAATGCTACTTAATTGTAAGTACTGAGAGAGTGATATTTTCCCACAGGAAAAAAAAAAAACCACAGGCCATACGTGTGTATTTAATATGAGTTGACAGATTTATTTTTATGCTGCTCCAGTGGAAGGAAAAAACAACCTCTTACCATCCCAAAGCAGCACCCTGTGGAATGGGATAAAAAGGTTGCTTAAAGATCAGAAACAGAGTGACCGTTTAAGAAACCTGACAAAGCTCATCCTTCCTCCTGCTTGCCCAGCTTTGGATTCATGTGAATTCCTATTGCTTTTGCTTCAATAAATGGTTTTGGAGCTTCTCCCTGCTGTTTCCCTTGCTGGTTGTGTCTCTTCCCAATCCGAGGCACGTCAGGGTCTGCTAGCTGCAGCCTCAGAGCTCAGGCCTTGCCACTGGTGACCTGAGACACAATGGGTTCGATTTGAAGGGATTCTAAGGAGCACTTGGAGCCTTTGGGATGCACACAGTCCACCTGCTAGCTCCTGCCGTGGATGTTTGAAAGAGATTGAGAAATCTGACAGAGCAGGGTAAGTGTATTTAAAATAAAAGCACAATATTTATATATTATATACATATATATATATATATGTATATAAAGTTGCAGGTAGATATATTGAAATATAAAGTACGTGTATTTATAAAGTGTCTATATGTAGTTTCTAGTATGTAATAGAAAACATCTTTTAAGACAAAGGAGCTGATTCTTTTCCCCTGCACTGTTGTTTTTCAACCTGGAAACTAGAAAAAACAGGTTTCTTTGCTCTGATTGCTGAATTTTCCAACATTCTCACCTCTGCCTGGCACCTGCTTTTTCTTAGCCAGACAAGGTAGTTTTGTAATGTTTCTGAATTTTTGATGGAGATATGCTGGGGGCGTTTGATCTTTTGTGGTTTCTGTGCCTTGCTCTGCTTTTTCCTCCCTGCTCCTTCAGAGGAGTCGGCTCTGGGCAGCACCACCTGTGCTGAGGGGGATGCAGGCATGGGACCAGAGCATCCCTGGGGCTGCAGCCTGGTGACTTCCAGCTGAGTCCCAGATGCTGAGCACAACTGACCACTGCCAAGCTGACCACTTCCTCCTTGAGCCAGGTCCTGGATGTGTGGGCAACCATTCCACGGGCAGCTGCCCTGATGGGTTTCTCCTCTTCCTTGCCATGCATCTCCACAGCACTATGAGCTTCCCTAGGGCCCAGGTGACCTGAGGAAGACTGCAGCCATGCTGGCTGTGTCACTTGGGCTCTGTGTTTCAGTGAGCACAGCGTGGATTTGTTCAGCACTGTGTCTGCGAGGCCTGTGGAGCACCAGCCATCATTTCTGTCGAGGGAGGGGCTCTCTGCTCCCAAAGTAGGCTGGCACATCCATAATTTATGCCCATCCTCATGGCAGCTGCTGCCTGTCTTCCCCTGGGCCTCATGGCATTGATTGTTGACACAGCAGGCCGGCCCAGGGAGCCTGGCTGAAGAAAAACCCTTCTGCAGCAAGGGAGGTGGCTCTGTTCATCACCCCAGCACTGCAGCCTGCCCCGAGCCGTGGTGCTGAGAACGGGGAGTTGGGCAGCTGTGCATTTGTGCTCTGTTTTGCACATCTGGAGGGAGCACGGCCCCGTGGGGCATATTAATCCCCAAGAGCTGGATGAGGCCAAGGAGGGTGTGAGGAAAGAGTTTGGAGACATACAGAATCATAGAATATCCTGAGCTGGAAGGATCACTGAAGTGCTAGCCCTGCACAGCACAGCTCCGAGAATCCCACGGCGTGCTTGGGTTTGGGAATGTTTGTGTAGCCGCAGGCTCAGCTCCGTGCAGGGAAGGGCAGGAAGAGCTGTGGTGCTCCTTGCAGCAGGGTAAGATGGAGGGACAGGAGGAGGGCCTGTGAGACAGCCTGCAGCAGAAGGGGGCTCCTGTCTTCAGCCGGCTGGGAGAGGGGACATCTGATCCTGGCTGCGTCCGTGAGGCTGGAAGCACCAGGCCCCGTCTGGCATCCCGGAGGCCAGGATGTCTCCCTGGGCCCCAGGACAGCAGAGAGCAAGGTAAATATTTCTCTAGAAGCTCAGCCTGGTGTTTGCCCACGCCACCTCTGTGATGGCTCCTGCCTTAAACTGAGATGAAGGAGCACGTGGGGAAGTGGTGTTTGTTCACACCCAGCCCAGGTCCTGTTTGCTGGCTGCCCCTCAGTGCCAGAGCCATGATGAGCTCCTGCTCTGGGCCAGAGGAGAGTCATGGACAGGTGCTGCAGCCTGGCTGGGGATACCTGCAACAGCAGGTGTGGAATTAACCAGTATATTCCTGAAGAATAGCTAAAACACATTTCACCTCAGTTTAAATAATTTAAAAAAAATAATTTGGATAAATCATAAAGTCTCTTTATAGGGGAGCACTTAAAACATGTCACTATTGGAACTCCCACTGCAGAGTTGAGTGGCCAGCCATCTATACAACCTTCTGTGCCCATGGTTTTCAAGTACAATGGACTTTAGATTGCAGTCATCTGCCCAAAAAAAAAAATAATTATATTTTTGTATCTTTTTGTTAAGTCCAAAACTTTCCAAGCCTGGCTGGAAAGATCTAAAGAATGAAGCACATCAACCATCATCTTGGGGTGAAGGGCCAGCACATGGCTAGCAGGTACTTTGGAATAATGGCATTGCTGTTGGTGGTGTTATCATCATCAGGTATTGTCGTTATTATTTTCTGGACCTAGGAGAGTTTGATATGAATGGGCCAAAACTTTCTGTGTTGTTTGATAAATGTGTGTGCCTCAAAAAATAATCTCAAATCCAATGTGAAATCTCAGACTTGTGGAATGGTTTAGGTTGGAACCTTAAGGCTCATCCTGCTCCCTCCCCCCCACCATGGCAGGGACACCTTCCACTGTCCCAGTGGCTCCAAGCCCCAGTGTCCAACCTGACCTTGGAAATTTCCAAGGATCCAGGGGCAGCCACAGCTGCTCTGGGCACCCTGTGCCAGAGCCTGCCCTCCCTCCCAGGGAACAATTCCTTCCCAATATCCCATCCATCTCTGCCCTCTGGCAGTGGGAAGCCATTCCCCCTTGTCCTGTAACTCCAGGCCCTTGTACAAAGTCCCTCTCCAGCCTTTTTAGGCACTGGAAGGCTTTAAAAGAAATGTTTTTAGTGCCCATTTAATTATTTTACACTGAAACATACTTGAGTTTCCTTGATGGGTTTAGAAAGGTTTATGTTTTATATTCCTTACCTTCTGCTGACATATCCCTGCCCCTTCTCCTGACACAGGGGCTGTAGCTTTGCAGCTGTGAGGACTCCTGCCCTTGCTAACAGATTGTTACTGCATTGCTGATGTCTTCCAGATGTCTTTCCACTGAGCAGAGGAGTGTTCCAGGGCTGTTTGGTGTCATGGTGTCCCATCTCTGCTTTAAATTTCCCCATCCTTCCCAATCCTTAATTCCCCTTTTCCTGGCCAGCTGTGGCTGCTAAACCCTCAAGTGGTTGCTAAACTCTCAAATGCATCTAGGAAGATTTCCAAGCTGTGCAGGTGGACCAAGTGTCACATCTACCTTGCACAGTGCTCTGTATTGGTGCTGGGTTCCAGCCCCAGCTGTTGCAGCCATTTCTGGTGGGTTTGGCTCTCCAGAGGAGGAAATGTCTTTTTCAAGCTCGCCCAAGAACAGCTTGTACCTCTGAGCTTGCTGCCTTCTCACAGGATGTTTCATGCCAGAAACCGCCTTGGCTTGAGTTTGAAATACCTTCAGTATCAAAAATCCCAACCTAGGCTGATGGTGACCTGGCCACACAAGGGGAAGGGAGCTCTTTAGGGAGAAGAAAACCCATTTGCACCTTGGCCCTCTGCACTGTCAGTGGCTGGGATTACTCTGCAGAGAGCAGAGCCTGGCGGGGAAGGATCAGACAAACGAGCGATGGGAGTTCTGCGTGCAGCGTGGAGGAGCTCAAAGGAGGATTGAGCTGGGCAGCCCAGTGTGGAGAGGGGCCCGTGGGGGCTCCCCTTGTGAGACAGGGGAAGCTCAGCCTTCTCTTTCCCCTCAGCAGGACTGAAGTTTCTGCAGCGAAGGAGGCTTTGAAGAAACATGGAAGGGAGGCCAGGCAAGGCTGTGGCAAGCTGGGCGAGAAACAGGCCGAGCATTATCCCTGCTGGCTGTGCTCCCGTGGAGGTAATCTCATAGTTATTTTAGTCTCCAGCTGGGATGCAGCTCTGATCCCAGCTTTTGCAATATCCTGCCACACCCAGGCTCCAAATCTGCCCTTGCTGGCTCCAAGCAAGGCGGGACCGCATGGTGAGAACCTGCCAGCATCAATTGAAGGGAAAGACCTTTACCCTGCTCCCTTTTTGTGCCTTGCTGCCCATTTTGGGGCTCCTGGGAAGAGGCTCTAAACCTTGGGCTTGGTTCTTTCGTTTGAGGTTTTTTCCCCCCTCCATAATATGCAGATTGAAAGACAAAACTGGAGCATTTGGATCCATGCCTCACTCTGTGAAGAAGTTCCTTGCTCCCTAAAACCATCCCATAAAAACATGGGAGCTCTCTCTCCTGGGAGATGCTTGTTTTGGGTCTGTGTCCTCAGAACTCTGAGGAGGCTGCAAAGAAACTTTAATCTGAGCTCCTCTCTGTTCATCAGCAGGGCTGGCTGCTCCTCCAGAAATACAGAAGTATTTCTGTAGCGTCATTGGGTCTGTAGTAAGTTACAAGGATCATATCTCCTGGACACACTGGCTACTTGCTCTGTGAGGCTTCGACCTCCCCGATAACCTCAGCAATGCTCCTCAAGCAGCAAGGCTGGGTTGAATCAGCAGCTGGTCCTCACACCCACAAGGATTTGAGCCCTTGCCCAGTTTCAGCTGGACAGTACTTTGCTTTGGTGGGGTCTCAGAGCTGGATCAACAGACACTCTTTGGAGTTTGGTTTGCTTCTTTATTTTCAGGATGGAAAAGGAAAACCCAGCTGGTTTGGGGGAAAAGGGAGGATGGAAAGGCCCTGGTTAAAAGCAAGCTTTGCTTTCCTAGCCAGGTTGTTTTGGGAAGTCTCCACATGCCTTGAAATAGATTAAGTGTGGCTCCAGGGGCCATTGTGGAGAGTGAGCACTGTAAAAATGCAGATTTCAGGGAAAGCCTTATGCACTGTGACAGTTTAAAGTACCCCTGAAGGGCATTCGCTCAGGCAGAAACACACTTTATTTGGAGCACATTATGAATGAGATGGGGGAACAATTTGTTTGCTGGAGATGGGCAGAGGATCAATTAAGCAGAGCAGAGGGCACAGAGCAAGACAATTTGCAGAAGAACAAAACACAGAGAAGGTGGCTACATCCTGTCTGGCTTCTGGGTATTCTCTCTGCTGGGATGGAGCTGGGGAGCCTGAGTGCCTGGGGCATCTCTGGAGGAGGAGATTTGCCTGCCCTGAGGAAGAGACTCAGTGTGGTGTGTTCTGGGCACTCTTACAGAGTCATTTGGTATCCCCTTGGCTCTGCTCTTCCTCCTGGTTATCCTGATCATCAGGGCTGGGGATATTTCCCAGTGTGTTGGGACAGTTGCTGGGACTCAGCTGTGCTACTCCAGGATCAGTTCTCCAGGTGCTAACAGCTCACTTGGCTGCACAGAAATACTGGGAAACCAAACCCTGAGCATTTTTGGAGACAGAAGAAGGAATGATGTCAAGTCCATTTGTGGTTTTGGGGTCAAGGGGAAAGGCTGATTGCTTTGGAAGAGAATTTATCTTCTTTTTGAAGGGAAGGGACTCTGCTTAGGTAGAAGGTAAAGTGCTCAGAACTACAGAACCTATCTGAAAGTGGCTAGGGAAAAAGAGCAAGATGGAAGTCTTAAAACTCCTTGGCAGTGCATGTTTTTGTGCTCCATGAGATGTGATGAGTTATCACAACTGTCAGGACCATATATGTCCTTCTGAACTTCAAATTTCATAACCTCAAAGCATATGCTTAATGACCAAAAGCATCCTTCTGAATTTTGCAAAACCATGAATCCTGCTGAGTGCTCATAAATTAATTGGAATATGAGAAGAGAAAATAATTTCCCTGTCCAGTGGGTGGTGGGCAACCTAGAATGGCCATGGGGCTCTTTGTGGACATGGTTTAGTGGTGGGCTTGGCAGTGCTGGGGGAATGGTTGTGCTCAAGGATCTTAGAAGGCTTTTCCAACCTTAGTGATTCCCTGATTCTGTGATTCTACTGCCATCCTGTGTCATTGGTGCAGGCCCTGTAACAAACAGTGTCATTCTGCTGCTCCTTATCTTTAAGGGCCTGGCCAGAGGGAACTGAGGGTTTCATTCAACACAAAGAGCTCTCAGTTTCTCCCTGTGGCACCAGCCCCTAGCAAGACGCTGCTCACAGTTCTGGGCAAGAGAGTGGGATTTTTGTAAAAGGACAGCTCTTCCCACTCCCTGGGAGTGCAGGTCCTGGTGTAGATCCTTCCATTGATGAAAACATAACCATCATATTATGCTTTGTTCTGTGTTTGCTTTGGCTACACTGAGATTTCAGTCCCTAAAAGTCCTGCTGTTTCCCCCAGTGGCTGAGTATGCCCAGTCCCAGTAACTGTCCCACAAGCTTCCCCTCCATCCCCTGTGTGTTTGGAAGCAGAGACCCCCAGGCTTCACATGGAATCACAGAGAGCAGCACAGCAGCTTGGAGCAGCCTTCCCCCTGAGAGCCACCTGGCTAATGAGCTGTGACACGGGCAGTCTCCCTGTCTGCAGTAAACCCTGGGCAAGCTGCTGCCAGAGCCCATTCCAGCTGCTGGGGTTTGTGGATAACCTTGTCAGCAGGCGGGTTGTTCTGCTTGTTTGGGTTTTGTCACTGTCTGTCCTGACACACGGTGACGTTGACGGCAGCAACATTGTGCCTTGCCACCCTAGCAGCAAAAAATCTCTTCCTAGTACCTGATCCAAACCTGCCCTCTGTCACTTGGGAGACCTCCTTGGATTTCATAGGAATGAGGAGTTTTGGTGTGTTTGAACAAAAAAAAAGGCATTTCTGGGTGTGGCAGGTGCATTCTGTTTCTGCCTTATCTCAGATGATCTCTAAGGTATGTTCCAACCTAACCATTCCATGATTCTGCAGTCCCTTTAGCAGGCAAAAATCTGATTTACAGCCAACACGTAGCTGTCTGTGTTTGGAAGATGTGTATATTATACACAGGACTGGCAGGGCTAGCCAACATTTTCCTTTGAAAAACAAAAACAGAGAAACTGGGTTTCAAGTGCAATGAATGTTCATTTAAGTTTTTGTTGTTTCCAGAAAAAATTCTGACATTTTCATCAAAATAGCCATTTCAAATGTGCTTTTAAAGCATATTCCTGTTGCAAAGGAAGCTGGTCTGGGTTTCTACGAAGAATTAGGTATTTATTTATGATATCCTCTAGGTCCTGTGTTTAAAACACGGTATTTTCACAAGCTGTAGTTGAAGTCCTTTATGGGTTTTTAATCCTTTGTTTCTGCAGAAGTGGTTTTCTACTCCCAATTCACGCAAGGTCCCAAAGCTCTTCCTGTGATTCCTTTGTGTGGTTTCCTAGAGTTCATTTTGTACTAGATGTGTTTGAAAGCCCCAGGAATTGTTCCACCTTAGCAGTTAGAACTGCATGGGGTGTCTGTGGTGTACCCACATAATCTCTCATGCTCCATTAAATATGTGCAGGGGTCTAAGAGAGCGGCACAAGTGTTTGATACTGATTGGTTTTTCCCCATAAGCTTTTGCTCTGAGGCAAAGTTCCCTCAGCCCCAAGATCTGCCATTTCCCCTGGGAGTGCAGTCAGATCTCCAGGGTAAAATGCCACACACGTGGCTTGGCCTGAAAATCCCACTAAAGGCATCCCCTTCACTGAGGGGGGTTGTTAATTGATTTGATAGCACTACCCTGCTGTTCAGGAATAGCCACATTCTCCTTCATGTTGCTCTGGAAGAGCCTCTACAAAGGCTCTTCTGATGCTTCCCAGAGCAACACCAGAGGAAGAACAGAGGGTGAAGGAAAGCTTAGTGTAGGTATTTAGATAACTCATGCCCAGCCACACTCCCTTGGCTGAGCTAGAGCTCGGCATTCCCTCCACATGGCTCAAACGCTGGAGATCCGAGGCTGCGCTTCAGTAGCTGCGGCTGAGTAGAGACCCCAGTGGAGGGGCTCATCAGGGCCACCAAGATTTATTAGTGCCCTCAGGGCCCTGACAGGGATGAGAAGAGACTCCTTAACAGCAGTTTTGGGATTAGCAGTTCCCTGACTGGAAGCTTTGGGTGAAGAGGGACGATTGTGAGGTGAGATATGAACTGATCTGTTCCACAGGGAACAAGGAGGAACTGGCAAGTTTGGATTTTCAACCTGTCACTTCACTGGAGAAGTTGCTTCTGCTTTTCCAAAAATACACCCTTGAAAAGCTTTCCAAATTGGGCAGCCAAGAGCAGAGACACCCAGAGCCACCAGTTGCTTTGGAAAGCTGGCAGTGTAGTGGAAAATGCTCCACTCACCTATCAAGTCACGCTGGGCAGTAAAAGATACTCCCTCAAGCTGTGGTTTGTGCATGGTCCTATGGTGCTCATGTGGCTTTCCTCAGTTACTCTTGCATTACCCTTATGACTGTTGCTATTAGTTAATGAAAAAAGGAAGAGCCTGATTATGTCAGGACAGAGGTGTGAAGGAGAATTCCAAGTTAAACAAAACTCTTCTCCCTTCTCTTGAAGGCAGACTGTAAAGACTAGATGGCCTTTCCCAAGCTTCCATGTCTTCCTTACAACAGTAGCTGAGGAGAATGCTTAAAAAGTGAACACAAGAGAAGAGAGAACACAGCTCTCTTGGAAAGAAGGGAATGATGTGAACCATTCATGGCATCTCCCTCTGATTTGATGTGACAGCAGAGTACTCTAAGCACTGTCTCACAAAACCAAGTATAGGTAAATGTCTGCTTCCATCTGCCCCAACCCGTCCCCTCCAGTTACAGATGAGGTATACCTGCAATTCACCAAATGTGTCATGTCTGGCAGAAGAGTCTGTTCTCAAAAGTGTCTAAGACGGCTGGAAATGAACTTCAATAATGGCCCAAAAAGAGAAAACTCAGCTCCTCTACCTGCTCATTTCAGGATGGCAAGTGAAGAGAAAGCCATTGTGGCCAACTCTGAGGAAGCCTTTTGCCAAAGCAGGGGCAATTGTGCCCCCAGGCTCCCCTCTGCTCCATGGCGGTGACTGGAGTTACTTGCAGGAGTGATGCCTTGGAAAAGCTCCGGGGCACCAAATCCCACGCTCTGCCCTTGAGGGCAGCTGCAGAAAAAGAAAAGAAAAATATTAAAGAAAAGGAAAATTCCCTCCGGCGGCTCAGGTTGCCCCAGCAATGAGAGCCTCCCGGATCAGCTCTCCTGAGAGCTCCGGCAGTGCAGCCAGCCGAGCCCCGACAGACGAGGCCGAGCCTTCCAAGCCCTGCGCAGCTGATCTTGCAGCCTCTGGAAGATGGAATATTGCCCACGCTCTATTGCCCGGAGGACATGCAGTGTTTGATGTGCCAGCTCTGACACGGCACTGCTCATGTCCTCCGTCAGGTGTTCAAGGGCTGCAAGAGAGAGGAACAGAGCCACGGTCAGATCCCGCATCTGCCAGGGCCATCCCAGGCGGCTCTTGCCATGGCCAGGAGGGAGCCGTGACCAAGGGGATCAGGCCGAAGCTGCTGGCCACGGCTGCTGCCCGGGGAGCCGCGGTGCCGCCCCGCAGCCCCACCGGGCCGGGGCTCCACGGGCACCCGGCTCGGGCCCACAGGAGCCTGGGAAGAGCCCGCGCGGCCTCTGGGTGCAGCAGCGGGCAGGGGCACAGCTGCCAGCCCCGCACGCTGAGCCCCGCGCTCAGGGGCCTTCTGCAGGCTGAGGCTGGGGCTTGCAGGCCGTCCTTACCAGAACGTCAACGAACTTCCACAGTTTCTCTTTCTTCACATGTTTTTCAAGATGTCGCTTCTTCAGGAACTTGACCGCACAAAGTAGCGTTTCCCGAGACGCCTGGAGAGCAGCAGAGAGGCGGAGATGGCCCCACAGCACAGGGCAGAGGAGCCGCATCCCTGTGCCGTGGCCTGGAGGAGGCTGCAGCCCGCCAGGCACCAGGGCAGGAGGCAGCCGAGCCGCCTCCCAGGGGGGACAGCAGCAGCCCACGCACGAGTCCTCACCTCTGCCACGTGCTGATTCTCATCATGGCAGTGGAAGAGGAGTGGGAGCAGGCTCTGACACACTTGTGTCATCAGGGGCGTTTTTGCTTCTTCTGCTACAGCAGACGTCAAGTTTTGAAAGACAATCATGGACAGCTTCTGCACCTGGCTATCACCCTATATAACAGGAAGGAAACAAGACCTCGGCATCAGCTGATTCTGGCCCACACTGGCGCAGGCCTGCATCTCCTCGGGGCACCAAGTGTCCGGGCAGCACCCAGAGGCCGTGGCTGGGGGCACAGAGCCTTCCTTACGCTGTCAAAGAGCGGCAGGAGCACCTCAGCCAGCTGCAGGGCGATGGGGCTGGGGATCCGGGCACCATTATCCGGGAACAGATAGCTCAGTAGCATGGTGGTCATCCTGAGCCGCAGGTGCTCCACGAGCCTTTCGGTCAGGCTCCACATTCTTTCGGCCTGTGCGGAACGCAAGTTTGTGAAAGGCCACCCTGCTGCCTCCGCAGGGCCTAGAGGCCAAAGGCCTGTCCCGAAGCGCTCGGGCAGCTGAAGCGGGAGGCAGGAGAGCTGCGAGCAGCTGCCCCAGCGCCCCAAGCCCAGCCAAGCCCAAGCGACTGCGTTGCCCAGCCCCACGCTGCCTGCACGGCTTCAGCCACTGCCCCCTTCTCACCAGCGGGGAATGGTCCCTGAGCGGGAGGAGAGCCCTGAGAAGCTGGCTGCCAATGTCTGCGCGCTCCCTCCTCAGGTGCCTTGACAAGACATCCATGATGCTGTCCCTGCATTCCCTCAAGTCCAGGCACTCGAGGCCCTGAAGGGCACAGGGCACTGACAGGGGACCCAGGCGGCAGGAGCCCGGAACCGCACAGGGCCGGGCCCAGGCAGCAGCACAGGGCACGGGCACCGTCCCAGGCGGCTGTGGCTACGAGAGGCAGAGAGCTGGGAGGCAGCTCAGCGAGGGGGGGCTGGCCTTCAGGCTCACCTCCACAAGGAATGCCAAGGCAGCGAAATCCCAGTAGGGCATCTCTTTGCTGAGCATCTCAAGGAGGCAGCATAAGATGCTTTTACACAAGTGCCTGGATGCCTGGCGCATCTCCCTGGAAGGCGGAAAATGGCACTAAGACCCTGAGCCAGGGGGGGAAGCCCGTCCCAGGATTGACTCCCACCGTTCTTGTCTTTCCCCACCACCATGCGAGGGGACCTGGGCCCTTTGAGACTTTGTGGCTGCTCCTGGGCATCCTCCTTTCGCAGCCTTTCCCAGTCTGCTTGGCTGTCCCTCGTCCCTTTGGCCCACAGCCACGGGGACTGTGTGGGACGGCCTGGGCACAAATGCCGGGAGCAATGGGGAGAAGGGGGCTCTCACCCGGCCAGCAGACCCACGGCATAGTGGTGGGTATCAACACAGAGCAGCGTGTCCCAGGCCCGCTGGCGTTCCATTGCCTCCACCACG
>NW_024498974.1:0-2097 GCF_017590055.1 Onychostruthus taczanowskii
CTGCTCTGAAGTCTTTTCTGTGGCTGAGCAAGGAAGGACAGTTTTATGCGAAGAAAGGACAGTTTAGGGCCCAGACCTTTTTTCTTCTATCTGCAAATTCAATGTTTACCTTCAATTCCTGAAAGTGTTTGATTCAGGAGACAAGTGCAGCTGCTCTCTCCTCGTAGTGAAGTTGGTGATAGGAAACAGAAGAGTGCTAACGTAATAGATACTAATTTAAGTGGACACAAGCTTAAGATTTATTGACCTGAGAGCAAGAGGTCAATATTTATTCAGAGAACAATAAATCTTTATACTTTGTTCTAACAGATGTTAATCCAATGTATTATTAAATCCATCCTATTAAAGTTAATTAGACTGTGTGTACTCTTGGGCCTTGTTGCCAATAGTCATTAGTATTGCATGGGTCATTATTACTGTGATTTGATAATTAAATCATATAATATTCAATAAAATTAAATATATGGGGATAGAAATATTTATTTTTCTGTATCATGACTATATTGTTGTGTATTTCATTAGGTTCTCCTTCATTCTGCTTTAGACCTTTCTTACATTCTTCTGCCACAATCAGCACAGCTAAGGAATCAAAGGTTCTGTTTGAACTATGCCATATTTTAAACTTTTTCATTTGTCTTAAAAACCTGGTGCTCTTAAAGCCACAACCATCTACTTGTCATGCTCTAGGCAGGTAAGAAGGAGAGACACAAACCAGTAAGTGGCTACTGCTGGGGAAAAGAAAAAGAGAAAAGGAAAAGGAGCCATACTCCTAAGTATAAGTGAAAAATTCCTTCTATTTTGGAGTTTTACAGTGCTTTCCATCCTCACGTTTCAATGCACTTCTTAGATAAGAAGAAATACTATTATCTCCACTTTAATCTCTGAAAGGAACTGAGTCACACAGAAAGGAAATAATGACTGAGATCTTAATCACAACTCTATGCCAAAGCTAGACATCACTCAGGTACACGAGTGAGCAGGACAGGGTATTTTTAGTGCAAATTGGCCTTGCAAATACTCTTGCGGAGTGCACATAAACTCATCCAATTTGGGTCAAAGAGGTTTCCTTCCTGGAGGAACCTCAGCAGCAGGATGCAATGAAGAGTGCCCCCCTTGCAGTGCAGATGCCAGCGCTGCCAGTGGGTAGCACCCCATAGCTCACACCCAGGGCTGCTGACTGCTGTGAGCTTCACCCTCAGTGAAGGCTTAGTGAGGGATCACAGAAAATCAAATCCTGCTCACTCCGTCTTCTTTATACCACACACATCACTAACACAGACTACTATTTCCCAAGTTCCACTCTGTACGTTGACTTAGATTGATCTTTGACAGTATTTTTCCTTCAGGACTCACGCTGTTTACAGACTGTAGCTGGTTATTTTTGTAAGAACCTCGCACATAGGGGAGCTTGAGAGGAAGTGTTAGGTACATTGAACTTTACAACATGTTACCCAGAGACAGCCTTCAGCACTGAGGATAAAATGTGGAAGTAGGATTCTATTCCCATCATTTTGGCAGTGTGAAGGTTAGACATCTAGCCTATACTAGCCATCTAGGCTTTGCCTTTAGTTAAGGGGCAAAAAGAGGCACTGCTAGGGAGTGATTCATCTCATCCTAGAATAAGACAGGCCTTAAGACAGACGGGCTCAGTTTGGAAAATCTTCTCTCCTCCTACATGGGCTTCAGCAGAAGACCTCTGCCTAAGTTTTGCTAAAGTAAGGTGAGATGAAGTCCACGCAGACAGTTTATCTTGAATCAAAGCTATATAAAACCCATGTTCCTCTGCTGTTTCCAGTCTAAGGTGGACTGCCCCAAAAGCTGCACTGGATGAAACACAGAGGGAGGATATCCAGAGTACAGGAAGATTCAAGGGGAACCAAGTGTGAAAAATGCATTATGCAATGCTTAGGTGAAGAACCAAAGGTGTGAATAGAGACAGGTCAGGATGTCTTTTCCGACCTAAGTGATTTTGCACATTAAAATACAGGGAAAATGAGATTAACAGGGCAGATACAAACAGACATATGGTCAGTACCCTTACTTATCTCAATCCTGCACTTAATCACTGCAGACTATCCTTTATTCTTATTAAATCAA
>NW_024498975.1:0-2094 GCF_017590055.1 Onychostruthus taczanowskii
AAATCACCAATAAATCCCCAATAAATCCCCAGTAAAACCCCAATAAATCCCTAATAAAATCCCCGATAAATCCCCAATAAAATCCCAATAAATTCCCACAAAATCCCCAATAAATCCCCGATAAATCCCCAATAAATTCCCAATGGATCCCTGATAAATCCCCAATAAATTACCAATAAATCCCCTATAAATTCCCAATAAATCCCCCATAAAATCCCAATAAATCCCCAATAAATCCCCAATAAAATCCCAATAATTCCCCAATAAATCCCCGATAAATCCCCAATTAAATCCCCAATAAATCCCCAATAAAATCCCAATAAAGCCCCCAATAAAATCCCAATAAATTCCCGATAAATCCCCGATAAAATCCCAATAAATCCCCCCAATAAATCCCCAATAAAATCCCTGATAAATTCCCAATAAATCCCCCGATAAACTCCCGATAAATCCCCGATAAAATCCCAATAAATCCCAATAAAATCCCAATAAATCGCCGATAAAATCTCAATAAATCCCCAATAAAATCCCAATAAATCCCCGATAAATCCCCAATAAAATCCCAATAAATCCCCAATAAATCCCAATAAATTCCCAATAAATCCCCAATAAAATCCCAATAAATCCCAATAAATTCCCACAAAATCCCTCAAAAATCCTAAAAATTTCCCAATAAATCCCCAATAAAATCCCAATAAATCCCCGATAAATTCCCGATAAATCCCCAATAAAATCCCAATAAAACCCCGATAAATTCCCGATAAATCCCCAATAAAATCCCAATAAAACCCCGATAAATTCCCGATAAATCCCCAATAAAATCCCAATAAAACCCCGATAAATTCCCGATAAATCCCCAATAAAATCCCAATAAATTCCCAATAAAATCCCCAAAAAATCCCCAATAAATTCCCAATAAATTCCCCAAAATTCCTAATAAATCCCCAATAAAATCCTAATAAATTCCCAATAAAATCCCAATAAATTCCCCTAAAATTCCAAAAAAATCCCCAATAAATCCCCGATAAATCCCCAATAAAATCCCAATAAATTCCCAATAAATCCCCAATAAAATCCTAATAAAACCCCAATAAATCCCCAATAAAATCCCAATAAATCCCCAGTAAAATCCCAATAATTCCCCAATAAATCCCCGATAAATCCCCAATAAAATCCCAATAAATCCCCAATAAATCCCCGATAAACTCCCGATAAAATCCCAATAAATTCCCAATAAAATCCAAAAAAAATCCCCGATAAATTCCCAATAAATTCCCCAAAATTCCCAATAAATCCCCAATAAAATCCGAATAAATCCCCAATAAAATCCCCGATAAATCCCAATAAATCCCCAATAAAATCCCAATAAATTCCCACTAAAATCCCAATAAAACCCCGATAAAGTCCCGATAAATCCCCAATAAAATCCCGATAAATACCTAATAAATCCCCAATAAATCCCAATAAATCCCAATAAATTCCCAATAAAATCCAAAAAAAATCCCCGATAAATTCCCAATAAATCCCCGATAAATCCCCAATAAATCCCCAATAAAATCCCAATAAATTCCCAATAAAGCCCCAATAAACCCCCAATAAATTCTGAATAAACCCCCAATAAACTAAATTCTCGATAAAACCCCAATAAATCCCCAATAAAATCCCAATAAATCCCCAATAAAATCCCAATAAAATCCCCAATAAATCTCCGATAAAATCCCAATAAATCCCTGATAAATTCCCTATAAATTCCCCAAAATTCCCAATAAATCCCCAATAAATCCCCAATAAAATCCGAATAAATTCCCAATAAAATCTCCAATAAATCCCCAATAAAATCCCAATAAATCCCCCCAATAAATCCCAACAACCCCCCCAAAATCCCAATTCCTCACCCTGGTCTCCTCGTGCGCCGCCTGCCGCCGCCGGCGCTCGGGCTCCCGGCCCTTGCGGCGCCGCCGCGGCCGGAACCGGCCCGGGGAGCTGGGGTCGAAGCCCTGCCATGGAATTGGGAAATTTGGGGATTTTTGGGGAAATTTGGGGAGTTTGGGGGGAAAACTGGGATCCTGGGGGGAAAAATTGGGATTTTGGGGG
>NW_024498976.1:0-2092 GCF_017590055.1 Onychostruthus taczanowskii
GGTTTTGGGGGAGCCTGAGGGGTTTTGGGGGAGTCTGAGGGGTTTTGGGAGGGAATCGTGAGGGGATTTTAGGTGTTTTTGGAGAGAATCGTGAGGAGATACAAACGGGGAATTGTGAGAGGATTTTGGCGGGAATCGTGAGGGGATGAAGGAGAGTCTGAGGGGATTTGGGGGAGTCTGAGGGGTTTTGAGGGGATTTGGGAGGGAATAGTGAGGGGATTTTAACACGGACTCCTGAGGGGATTCAGGAGAGTCTGAGGGGGTTGGGGGAATCTGAGGGATTTTGGGGGAGTCTGAGGGGTTCTGGGGGGTCCTGAGGGGATTTGAGGTGTTTTTGGAGAGAATCGTGAGGAGATTTAAACGGGGAATCGTGAGGGGATTTTGGCGGGAATCGTGAGGGGATTCAGGAGAGTCTGAGGGGGTTGGGGGAATCTGAGGGGTTTTGGGGGAGTCTGAGGGGTTTTGAGGGGATTTGGGAGGGAATCGTGAGGGGATTTTAACAGGGACTTGTGAGGGGATTTTGGCGGGAATCGTGAGGGGATGAAGGAGAGTCTGTGGGGGTTGGGGATGTCTGAGGGGTTTTGGGGGAATCTGAGGGATTTTGGGGGGTCCTGTGGGGATTTGAGGTGTTTTTGGAAAGAATCGTGAGGAGATTTAAACGGGGAATCGTGAGGGGATTCAGGAGAGTCTGAGGGGATTGGGGATGTCCGAAGAGATTTGGGGGTGTCCGAAGAGATTTGGGGGTGTCTGAGGGGATTTTGGGGGAGTCTGAGGGGATTGGGGATGTCCGAAGATATTTGGGGATGTCTGAGGGGATTTGGGGGTGTCTGAGGGGATTTGGGAGAGGATCGTGAGGAGATTTTTGGTTAGAAAATTGTGAAGGGATTTGGGGTGTCTGAGAGGGTTTTGGAGAGTCTGAGGGGATTTAGGGGATTTGAGAGAGAATCGTGAGGGGATTTTGGGCATCTGAGAGGATTTTGGAGGGTTTGAGGGGATTTGGGGGATTTAAGAGGGAATCGTGAGGAGCGTGAAAGGATTCTGGCGGGAATCGTGAGGGGATTTGGGGTGTCTGAGAGGATTTTGGAGAGTCTGAGGGGGATTTAGGGGATTTGAGAGAGAATCGTGAGGGGATTTTGGGCATCTGAGAGGATTTTGGAGGGTTTGAGGGGATTTGGGGTGTCTGAGAGGATTTTGGAGAGTCTGAGGGGGATTTGGGGGATTTGAGAATCATGAGGGGATTTTTGGGGTTTTTGGGCGGGAATCCTGAGGGGATTTTGGGGCGGAATCGTGAGAACTGTGAGGGGACACGGCAAGGAAGGGCCGTGAGGGGATGTTGGGGGAATCCTGAGGAAATTTTGGGGGGATCTGAGGAGGTTTAGGGGCATCTGAGGGGGTTTGAGAATCGTGAGGGGATTTTTGGGGTTTTTGGGCGGGAATCCTGAGGGGATTTTGGGGCGGAATCGTGAGAACTGTGAGGGGACACGGCAAGGAAGGGCCGTGAGGGGATGTTGGGGGAATCCTGAGGAAATTTTGGGGGGATCTGAGGAGGTTTAGGGAGATCTGAGGGGGTTTAGGGCATTTGGGGGGGATCTGAGGGGATTTGGCGGGGATCCTGAGGAAATTTTGGGGGGATCCGAGGAGGTTTAGGGAGATCTGAGGGGGTTTAGGGCATTTGGGGGGGATCTGAGGGGATTTGGGGGAATCCTGAGGAAATTTTTGGGGGGTCTGAGGAGGTTTAGGGGCATCTGAGGGGATTTCAGGGCAATTTGAGTGGAATTGGAAGGGAATTCGGGGTGAAAACTCCAGGTGATTTTAAGGGGAACCACGAGGGGATTTAAAGGGAATCCGAGGGGATTTTGGGGAGGATCGTGAGGGGATTTTAGGGGGGAAATCTTGAAGAAATTCGGGGGAAAAACAACATGAGGGGATGGGAGAGTCTGAGAAGATGAGGCGGGAGAAGATCATGAGATTTAGGGAGAATCTGGGGGGATTTGGGATTTTCTGAGGGGACAAGAAAGGCGGGAAAAGAATCCGAGGGGATTTGGGGATTTTCTGAGGGGATTTTGGGATTTTCTGAGAGGATTTGGGGATT
>NW_024498977.1:0-2091 GCF_017590055.1 Onychostruthus taczanowskii
GTGTGCTTCATGTTCAAGGCACTTGTGCATATCTTCTAGCATGGTGTGTGCTATTTTTACAGCGGAGTGTGATACCTTTGGTTGGCTCAAGCAGCTTTCAAAATTGTCTCTTCAGCACTTGATTATTCCAAAATAAGTCTATTACTTTGAACTTCTTTGCATGAAATTGTAGAAATTTTCCTTTAAGTTTTAGCCCAAGTCTGTCGAACACCTTTCTCAGTGGTCAACCCTACCTGCTATCATCTGAGAGTTAATTAAGGGTATTCCCTCTTCTGTTATTTATTCAATAGAGTGTAAACCAATAAAGTGTTTTTTCTACAGGACAAGTCCTGTAAAAAAAAAAACAAACCCATGTTTCCCTCAAGCTGGGACCCAGACCACTGATAATTATTCAAAGCACAGTTTTCCAACCAGTGGCTATAAAACCACTTTCTCATAACATTCAACAAACAAGCATATAACTAGAAGGCTCTGGCTTCAGGTGGTAACCTTCCCTGGAAATTAATCTTCATTGTTTTGCAAAATACTACTGTGATACTTCCTTAACAACATATTCTTTTAGAAGCTGAATAGTGCCTTTTCCAAACATATCTGGATTGGGAACAGAGGGAATTAGAAGAACATAGTAGGGTTCAGTTGAAATCTCTTACTGACCAAGGCCAATTTAAGCAGCTAATATAGGACAAAAATATCACTTCCCTGGGAGGTTGAAATTTTACATACCCGGCCCTCCCTCAGTGAGAAGTGCCACATATGAAAACAAGCACCCCCCACTCAAAGGATTGTGATTTGATTCAGTAAAACTTGATGAGGGTGCTGGACATTCTAGCCAAATAGTAAAAATTCAAATCTAGCAAAATTCAGAACGGCAAGTTGGAAAAAACAACACCAGCTATATTCTAAGGGGAGGGGTCATTTGATAGGTATTTAATGCTTACACTTAACAGCACAAACCTTTATGTATCCTTATTCAAAACACTTAGGTCTGCTTAAGAGTAAATGAGAAAGAAAATTCATACATTAGCTGTAATAATCCATAGTCAGAAGTATCCTTTCTTTGGGGGGAGGGTTTAAGGGGTATGGGCTGGTTTGGTTTTTGTTTTTTTTTTTAAGGCCAACTGACACCACAACAGTTGAAATGTTTACACATGTGTCCTTGTGATTCAAATAAAAATAGTCAGAGCAAGATATGGTTTTCTTAAGCTGGCTAAAATCTGTGAGACTATTTTTTATGGAATACATATATAAATACAAATCTATGCAGGCTTGTCTTTTTATAAGAAAGCTGTTCACCCAACTTTAATACACAGTTAGAAATTTCTTCCCTCGGATGACTTGAAATTATACTTTTCCCAACTTCTAATGTAACTTGAGAAAACACATATCACCCGTTTTTCTGCTTCCTTAGCTCATCTGTAATGCAGTACACTAAATTTAAAATTAATAAGATCAAGACTTTCTAGCATTAAAGACTACCACATAAACACCATTTTTTAAGAGCTTCTAGACCTTTCAGACCCTTAGTATGTATTTTTTTAATATGCCCCCTGATCTAGTAATTTTCAGAAAGCTACCAACATTCATATTTCACCACTATGTTCACAGAAGTCAGGCTTGAAATTTTTAAGATTCAATGATTATCAGACAAAACTGACAAATACAACAAAAAACTCTTTGATTAATTCAGACGGGGTGCTTATTCTAATCAACTTGTTATGATAGCACATTTCAAGTTCTACCACAGACTACAGCCAAATTTTTGTACTACTTTGCCCCATTAGCCAAATGGAACAAGAGGTAAAGGTCGGCACCATCTGAAACTTTTTGTACCTGACCCTTATTTTCCAGCTCTACATTTAGATTTCTTAGGCTGATTCAAAGCCTGTGTCTGACCACCGTATAGACAAATTTTTGGCAGTGCTGTGGAAGAAGACAGGTGCTAGGCAGTGCTTCGTCCTCTGGTGCCCCAAATAAAAGTTACTCAGATGAATGCCATAAAATAACACCCAAAAACCCACGACAAAACCTTGAGAGAACAGAGCCCAACATACCTTCATTTTGTGAAGGTGGCATGGTGGCATTTTGGCCACA
>NW_024498978.1:0-2088 GCF_017590055.1 Onychostruthus taczanowskii
CGCGTGGAGCCGGAGCGCGTGGAGCGCATGGAGCAGATGGAGCGGATGGAGCCGGAGCGGATGGAGCGGCCGGAGCGGCCGGAGGGGCCGGAGCTGATGGAGCGCCTCAGGTAACTCCAACAGCCCAAAGGAGCCCAAAATAACCCAAAATACCCGAAAAGAACCCTAAAATATCCCAAATACCCTAAAATAACCCTAAAATAGCCCAAAACAACCCCAAAATACCCTAAAATAACCCCAAAATACCCTAAAATAACCCCAAAATAACCCAAAACAGCCCAAAATACCTTAAAATAACCCCAAAATACCCTAAAATAACCCCAAAATAACCCAAAACAGCCCAAAATACCTTAAAATAACCCCAAAATACCCTAGATGGAGCGGATGGAGCAGACGGAGCGGCTGGAGCGCGTGGAGCGGCTGCAGCGCATGGAGCAGATGGAGCCGGAGTGGATGGAGCGCATGGAGCGGATGGAGCGGCCGGAGGGGCTGCAGCGGATGGAGCCGGAGCGGCCGGAGCAGATGGAGCGGCCGGAGCGGCCGGAGGGGCCAGAGCTGATGGAGCGGCTCAGGTAACCCCAACAGCCCAAAGGAGCCCAGAATAACCCAAAATACCCGAAAAGAACCCTAAAATATCCCAAATACCCTAAAATAACCCTAAAATAGCCCAAAACAACCCCAAAATACCCTAAAATAACCCCAAAATACCCTAAAATAACCCCAAAATAACCCAAAACAGCCCAAAATACCCTAAAATAACCCCAAAATACCCTAAAATAACCACAAAACAACCCCAAAATATCCTAAAATAGCCCCAAAACAGCCCAAAACAGCCCCAAAATACCCTAAAGTAACCCTAAAATAACCCCAAAATAGCCCAAAACAGCCCCAAAATACCCTAAAATAACCCAAAACGGCCCCAAATACCCAGAATAACCCTAAAATATCCCAAAATAACCCCAAAATACCCTAAAATAAGCCCAAAATAACCCAAAACAACCCCAAAATACCCTAAAATAACCCCAAACCAGCCCCAAAATAACCTAAAATAGCCCAAAATAGCCCAAAACAGCCCAAAATAACCCCAAAGTACCCTAAACAGCCCCAAAATAACCCAAAATATCCCAAAACAGCCCCAAAATACCCAAAACAGCCCCAAATACCCTAAAATAATCCCAAAATAGCCCAGAATAGCCCAAAACAGCCCCAAAATACCCTAAAATAACCCAAAATAACCCCAAAATAACCCAAAACAGCCCAAAACAACCCCAAAATACCCTAAAACAACCCCAAACCAGCCCCAAAATAATACCCTAAAATAACCCAAAACAGTCCAAAATAGCCCAAAATAATCTAAAAAAACCCCCAAAGTACCCTAAAATAACCCCAAAATAACCTTAAATAACCCAAAACAGCCCCAAAGTACCCTAAAATAGCCCAAAAGCAGCCCAAACAAACCCAAAAATACCCTAAAATTACCCCAAAACAGCCCCAAATAGCCCAAAAATAACCCAAAAATGCCCTGAAATAACCCCAAAACAACTCAAAATAACCCCAAAATCCCCTAAAATAACCCAAAACAGCCTGAAATGTCCCTAAAATGTCCTCAAATCCCTGAAATCCAACCCAAAACAGCCCAAATTCAACCAAAAATATCCCAAAAAATCCTAAAATATCTCAAATCCATCCTAAAATATCCCAAAATAGCCTAAAAATACCCCAAAATACCCTCCAATCCAGCCCAAAATAACCCAAATTCAACCAAAAGTATCCCAAAAAATCCTAAAATATCCCAAATCCATCCTAAAATATCCCAAAAATATCCTAAAATGCCCCAAATCCATCCTAAAATATCCCAAAAGATCCTAAAATGTCCCAAATCCATCCTAAAATGCCCCAAATCTGTGCTAATATGTCCTAAAATACCCCAAAAATGTCCTCAAATCTCTGGAATCCAACCCAAAACAGCCCAGATTCAACCTAAAATATCCCAAAAAATCCTAAAATATCCCAAATCCATCCAAAAATATCCCAAATCCATCCTAAAATGTCCCAAAAACTTCCTAAAATGCCCCAAATCCATCCCAA